>NC_080068.1:105396054-105642206 GCF_949987535.1 Balaenoptera acutorostrata | reverse complement strand
TACCAGTTTAACTAAATTCCTTTCCTCCTTCAGTGTGTGGGAGCCTAGCACTGCCTGCTGAATCCAAGTGCCTTTGTTCCTTTTGGTACCTCTTTGATTTCTTTGTTCATTATATTGGGCCCCAGAAGAAAAAAATCAGGAGTATGTGAGAGAAAAACACAATGCCCAAGGCACCCACTATTTAAACAAATAGAAATTCCAGGGAAAGTATATTTATCCAACTTAATTCCTTTTCTCTGATTTACCCATCCTCTCTTCTCCATTGAACATAATTATTTTTTTTGTTAATTTTATTAAGTGTAACTTGATATAGATGTAAATACACATACACGTACACACATAGTCTTAAGTCAGTGTTTATAGCACACTGATATTTATCCTCTTGAGTGCTATGAAGAAAGGATACATTTATATGTGGATAAGAATGCATCAAAACACACATGGAAATAGGGTGATGGCTATGAACATTATTTCCTCTTACTCTGAATTACTTCTTTAGAAATCTCCAGAAAACAAATTTAACTGATAATTCCAGTATTGTAGTAGTTTGAGTTACCAAAGTCAACTAGGAATTTTAGAAAATAAATGTAATTTAAAGAACAATATAATCTCTGATGTTAAGAATTTGTCAGAAGTATAAGACAGTATCCTAGTTAAGTTGTAAGGTAAATGGAATAATTCTTAGAGCTACATAATTTGCAGTATAGTATGAGTTTCCAAGAGGTTTTTATTTCATGAAGATAATAGTTTTAATTACACTCAATTTAAACACCTCTTTGCATATATAATCTTAAAGGTTAATGTAAGTGATAATAGTTATCTGACTTATGAGGCAAGTGTTAAGAATTAATGTAACATTTTTTTGTTTAAAAAAAGTCTTGCATGAAATAAACTAAAACTGTTTCCATTTTCACTTCACACTGTGATAGAATCAAGGAGAACACATTTAACTATGTTTTAAACCCAAATTCACAGAGCAATTTAAATTATTAAATGCTTTAATTGGATTCCATGTCATAATGTGAAGTTGAATTAAAATGTAATTATTTTGATTCCCTTCACCTAAAAATCTTAAAACCTGCTAAATCATGGGTAGAAGAGTTCCATACAGCCTTTCAGGATCATGAATACTGGGTCTGATGGTCATTTGCATATCTGTGTTCTTTATCCAGTAGCTGAGCCAGGTGCTAAGGGGTTTAAGCTAAGTCTCTCCCTTTTCTCTTGTAGAAACTCAAGAAAGAGAGTTAGGGAGTTTCAAAGCAATATGATTAACTTGCACCAAGAGGGGAAAAAAGAGGTATTTGAAATAATATTATTACCTAGTGGAACACAAATCATGTAAATTTTATACTTAAAATAAACTTGAGATAGTGTTTAATGGTGGTTCCGGTGGGGCAGACAGGTGAGGGAAGGGAACATCTTACAAATAGAAATTATTTTATATCTTAAATATTTAAATAAAGATAGCAAAATAATTTAATGAACACAGTAGTACATTATATTAATTTCTTCTACTTTCCTGTGTTTTGAAACAATAATAAAAAAAATTTGAAGTTTGTAATCACCATGGTTTTCCCACAGGTGGATGGACCCCTAAGCCTCTGGAAGGCCTGCTTAGTAGCTGAAAATAGAAATGGTTATAATAGCCCCTCAGGTACCCAGAGTACCTCTGTTCCCCAAACACCTTCCTCTTTTTTTTTTTTTTTTAATTTAACAGAATTGCAAATGTGGCCCCCTCCTGGCCTTCGGTACTAATGTAGTAAAGCCTTTTGCATCTGGAGGCAGATGTAATTCCTTCCTAAAAGTCTTGGACTCTAATTAGGACAGAGCAAGTACCCATGTTGGAGAAGGACCATCTCCAGTGCCATGTGGGTGAATAAAACCATATTTTCTGATAGCTAATCAGAGCTACTGACATATCACTTCCACCTGGGCTGCTGCAGTTCCTGGAATACCAGGACTATTTCTTCCCTTTCACCTAGTCTTTGACTAGGAACTCTCCAGAAGCCATAGCAGTGTGCTTTCCTTGAGGCCTGAATTGCCAGGCCTGTCACTCGTACCACACAGAGGACCCCGGGATCTGACTATTCTGGCAACCAAGTGCCTGGCTCTTCCCTTGTGCCTCATGCCCCTCTTTGCCCTGGTCACCGCCAGAAAACGTAGGCCTGGAAAGTACCATGGACTGGGTTCCCTCCCCCCAAGTCTAGTAATCTTAGCTTAACTGGAGATTTTACTCCATTCATATTTGTTGTGATTAATGATACATTTATACTTATTTTGTGCTCCATACTTGTCTCAATTCTTTTTAGTTTTCCCTCCTCTTGCCACCTTTTTGAATTTTTTTCTTCAGTCTATTATTTTCTTTCTACCAGAAGCATGATATTCTATTTCAATTTTGGGGGCGTTAGCCTAGAAATGCTTTAACTGAACATGCTTAAAATCAGCCATTATCTTTATCTTCCTCTGGAGCATAGAAGGTATGGAGAGCATTTTTAACTCCAATCACTCCCTCCTGATTTATGTGATACTATGTCCTATTTTAGTTATCTCACTTTTTTAAATACCACAGATTAAACATTATTACTATTTTACATAGTCAACGTTTGTTTAAATTTACCAGTACAATTGCCTTTTTCCTTGTTTGTATTGTAAACCATTCTTCTGTCACCTTCCTTCTGAGATGCATCCTCCAGAATTTGTTAGTGAGGTTAGGTTTGTGGCAAATTTTCATCTGAACATGTCAGATGATTTTAGTAAGCATATATTTTATTTATTTATTTATTTATTTATTTTTGGCTGTGTTGGGTCTTCGTTTCTGTGCGAGGGCTTTCTCTAGTTGTGGCAAGCGGGGGCCACTCTTCATCGCGGTGCGCAGGCCTCTCACTATCGTGGCCTCTCTTGTTGAGGAGCACAGGCTCCAGACGCGCAGGCTCAGTAGTTGTGGCTCACGGGCCCAGTTGCTCCACGGCATGTGGGATCCTCCCAGACCAGGGCTCGAACCCGTGTCCCCTGCATTGGCAGGCAGATTCTCAACCACTGCACCACCAGGGAAGCCCCAGCATATATTTTAAATTGACGGTTATTTTCCCTTGTCACTTTAAAGGTATAACTCACTGTCTTCTAGCTTTCAATATTGCTGCTTAAAAATAGCAATTTATATTTCTTCAGTAAATAATAATGGTTTACTCTTTGGCTGTTTTTTAAAGATTATTCCTTTGTCTTCAGTTTCATTAGGATATGGCTAGGTGATAAATTTCTATTTCCTTTATCTGTTTGGGATTGGTTGAGCTTCACAAATCTATGGATTGGTGTTTTTCACTAGCTGTGAAAATTCTTGGTCATTAACCCTTCAGTATCAAGTAGTATTTCCTTTGCCCTGTGTTTTAAGTTATAACTTTCTGTAACTCCAAAGAGACATTGTAAAACTTTCTTACTTAATCATCCAAGTCTCCTGATGGCTCTGTCATATTTCCACTTCTTTGTGTCTTTACACTGTAATCTCTTCAGCTTCATTTTCTAGCTCACTGTTTCTCTCAGCCTTATCTAATCTGCTATTTAACACAATCCCTGATGTCCAACTTCTATAATTCTGTGAACTAGAAACTTTTTAGCCACTTCGGATCCCCTCTACCTCACTTGTATTTTGTTCCAGCTGTTGCTGTGGGGAGTTTCCTTAGAATTCACACATGGTGCAAACTCATAGTACCTGACCCCATCCTCAGTGTTTTCCTGTTATGGCAAAGCATGAGAGGCTCTGGGCTCATGCCCTGATAGCAACTGAGCGTGATACATGGCCCCGTGGGACACGAGGTGACTATGTAACCTGCCACGTCCACCAGAGGGCCTTGATGAGCTCTACTAAATGTTCAGACTCACACACTTTTGTTGACTCAGAAGGACACGGGACAGAAACCACACCTTGCCAGGGTAGCACCATCAGGCATTCCTTTTCCGGTGCAGTTCCTTCTAATATTCCACAGAACAGCCCATGTAGCCACCTGGAATAACTCAGGTTCGCACACTCAGATCCACATTGAGCAAGAACAGGAACTGCTCAGGCTTAAAAGCTTCATTCTACACAGGATCCCAGATCTTTTGCAATAAAACCACTGGTATAGTTTCCAGGTTCCCATGTGCTGGTTGCAAGAGTTCCCTGCCTGCAGGGAAACCCAAAATATGGTATCCCCGTCAAGAATTGATAGTACCTCAGAGTCCAGATTTGGTTCACCAATCAAAGTCATGTTTACCATAAACAATGTTGGCGAGTAATATCATTGATATACCACCTTATCAGGTTATCGGAGCTAGAAATTTAACCAAAATCCCATGAAGAACAAGAGTCTTGTGAATCCCAATCATGTGGATAGAAATGCCCACGATGGGCACTGTCAAACACTAAGTCATAAGGTTGGGCAGGCCTAGTAGAAACCAAAAACAAATAAAATGATACATGGGATTGGGATCAAGCAGGTCCAGAGGGCATGAATAAGCTCTCTCAGCTTACATCTTTGACCTGATTTGAGGGAGTTCTCCCAGACTTGTTAATGCAGGAAGAAAAGCTCAGGCTTGATTAAATAGGCATGGAATGTCGGTGCAAGTGGAAAATAAACTGCTGGGCACCACAGCCTCCCTCAGAGGTGGGGAGATTAGATTTGAAAGTGGACAGATTAGGCTGTGCAGCTGGTCAATGACTTGATGTAGAGAGAAGTGGCCTGAAGTAAGGCTATACATGGACTCGTGAGCAGTGGGGAATGACTGGCCTGGGTTGATCAGGGACCTGCAAGGCAAACTGTTGGAAGTGACTCACTTCTGTGAGTTCTACGAAGGCTATAAACCCTAGAGGAAGCACCTCATGCAGCCAGTTCCAGTATAATCGTGAATGGTGGTTGGACAGAGGCAGCAAATTGATGACCTTAGCAGCTCGTAGTCATGGAAAGAGCATCTTCTGTGATGGGGCACCGAAGAGCTGGCAGGGAAAGCAGACTGATCAAGGCTTGATATAAAGTGGTTGTTCCTAGTAAGAGGGGCCTTCAACAAAAGGAGAATTCCTGGAACCACACATTCTAGCATCAAGTCCACCAAAAATCCAGACAGGACCAGTGTGATGGTTAATATTTGTGTCAACTGGGCAAAGCAATGCCCACATATATGGTGAAATGTTGTTTCTCGGCATGTCTGTGAGGGTGTTTCTGGATGAGATTAACATTTGAATCAGTAAACTGAGTTTAAAAAAGTCACCCTCACCAACGCAGGTGGATATCATCCAATCCACTGAGGGCCTGAATAGAACAAAAAGGTAAAGGAAGGGCAACTTTGCTTTTTGCTTGAATTGGCATCCATCTATTCCTGCCCTTGGACACCAATACACCTGGTTCTCAGGCCTCTGGACTCAGACTGGGACTTACACCATCAGCTCCCCTGTTCTCAGGCCTTCAGACTTGGACTGAATTACACCACTGGCTTTCTTCATTCTGCAGCTTGCTGGTGGCAGACTGTGGAACTTCTTGGCCTCCATAATCATGAGCCAATTCCTATAATAAATCTCCTGTATATATCCATATATATTCTATTGGTTCTTTCTCTGGGGAACCCTGATCAATACAACCAATCATTCCTCTGAGGTCATCAGTCCAGAGAGCAGCCCAGATCCATCACTCTGATGTTAAGAGAGAATCCAGAGGATACCATGAAGGGTACGGAGAACGTGTATCTCCTACCTCCATCACCAGGACTTTGTGGAAGTTATATTCTACCCTTTGTCGCCCGAAAAAAAAAAAAAAAGTACAACCTAAAAGTTGAGAATTACATTTTATTTGGTGGACTTGCTGAGGACTTAAGCCCTGAAGGCAGCCTCTCAGATGTCCCTGAGGGACTGCTCCAATGAGGAAAAGGAGGAGCTAGGATATATAGAAGTTTTTGCTATAAAAAACAGGTAGGGCTTCCCTGGTGGCGCAGTGGTTGAGAATCTGCCTGCCAATGCAGGGGACACGGGTTTGAGCCCTGGTCTGGGAGGATCCCACATGCCGCAGAGCAACTGGGCCCGTGAGCCACAACTACTGAGCCTGCGCGTCTGGAGCCTGTGCTCCGCAACAAGAGAGGCCGCGACAGTGAGAGGCCCGCGCACCGCGATGAGGAGTGGCCCCCGCTCACCGCAACTGGAGAAAGCCCTCGCACAGAAACGAAGACCCAACACAGCCAAAAATAAATAAATAATTTAAAAAACAGGTAGTTGGAACATCAAAAGATTACTGTTAAAGAAAAACAGATATCATGTTAATGAATTTGGCACTTTTCTATGTTTGGGAAGATGCAAGAGTCTGGGCTCAATGAAATCATGCCTTTGATACGCACCTTAACTATCTAGGGCCAGTATCCTGCCTTTCTTCATCCTGAATCCCTTCAGGGTGCACAGTCTGGGCGGGTGCAGTGGCTAAGGGCTTGATGGCTGCAAAGTCCTTTGTTTACTGATACGGCAGTGACTTCTTTGTCCACACCTTCTAATTCTCTTTTGAAGAGTTGCAGGAAGAGGACAAACTTTAAAATTTCACCTGGGTTATCAAAGCAGAAACTGATTTAGTTAAAGAGACAATTGAAAGTAAGAGGTGAGTATGCTAGATTTTTTTTTTTTTTATCCAAATTTCTCACTTAACCACAGTGGAGAGGGGAATATTTGAGGGGATCAGTAATTTGGAAACTGCTGCAATCATGATTGTGGCCTCCTTGAGAATGAATCTGAAGTTGATCTGTGAGTTTGTGAATAGCTGTTGGCATGTATTGATTTTGTTTTGGTTGGTTTAGTTTGGTTTTCTTCTGGGATTAGTCACTGAGGTCTGTGGAAATGGCTCAATGCAGAATAATGAGCTGGGGTCAAGGGGTCAAGGTTTTTTACTTTCAACCAAATCCATTGAAAAGCCTCCAGAGAAAAGAAAACTCAGTAAAAGCGACTAGAGTGAATAACTTAGATTCTAAGAAAGAGCAATAGAAGTTATACAACTTGACAAATATTGAAGATTCTTCAGAACCTGTGGGACAATATCAAAAGAGCAATTATATACAAGTAATTGTAATCCTAGAAGCAAAGGAGAGAGAAGTGGACAAATATTTGAAGAAATGATGGTCAAACTTTTTCAAATTTGGGTAAAGGTATAAATGTACAGATCTAAGAAGCTCAGCAAATCCTAAATAGAATGAACATATGAAAACCTGGGCTAGGCACATCTTAGACTACTGATCCCCAAAGATAAAAAGAATTTTATAAGCATACAGAGAAAAATGTGTAATACATATAGGGAACGATGGTTTAAATGACCACTGACTTATCAGAAACTACAGAAACCAGAAGACAAGGGAACAACATCTGAAAGTACTGAAAGAAACAGCTATCAACCCAGAATTCCATATCAAGCAAAAGTGTCCCTCAAGGATGAAATGAAATAAAAGACATTTGCAAATGAAAGAAAATTAAGAGAATTTGTTGTCAGCATCTCCACACTCCCACGCTACAGGAGATGCTAAAGTGAATTCTTCAGGTTGAAGAGAAAAAACACTAAGGTGAACCTGACTCTTCAGGAAGGAATAAAGCACATCATTGCAAATGGTAAATACTTAGTGTTGGGCTGCACCCTGCAAGCCTACTAGCCCTGTGCTTGCCCACCTACAAGACGGAAGAAAGAGCCTGAACTCAGCAACAGAGACATCAATGGTTTAATGGACGGGGGAGCTTACACGTCTGAATCAAGGTCCTGTAGCAACACTCCACCGTGTGCGTAGAAGGCGGGCAGGATATGGTGGCAGTCTTCACTCCAGGGGGAAGGGGAGATTACAGGTTATAGGGGAATTGATGTCAGGTGGGCTCATTAGTTACCAGGGAAACCAGCAGAGGGGCACGCCCCTCACCACCCCTTTGATAAGAACAGTCACTGGCTGGGGCCTGGGGCAAGTATGTAGGAAGGTCAGTCATGTGCTTAGGGTGTAGGTGAAACAGGCACTGGTAGGGGATGTACAGAGAGCAAGAGAACAGCCACCTTGAGTGGCCTCACCCTACATTTAGATAAATACTTAAGGCTATTTTTCCTCTCAATTTTTGGTTTAAACAGTTCTATGTATTTTAAGCTATTTCACTTTCTTATGAGGTTAATAATGTATGTTTATGTAATACATATGATTAGTATAGAAAAAAAGGATGGTGGTGGATGAATCACAGGACTCCACTTCTCCCTGGTTTTGCTGGGTTTGTTCTCTTTATGTCCACCTACTGTCATCAGACTGCCTGCAGAACAGGTATTTCGAGATACTTTGACCACACAGAACACAGTTTTTTGTTTTTGTTTTTGTTTTTTTTTCTCCCTACATTTACTATCTTTAATATTACTTCAGTTTGTGAGCAGATAAGGTAGGGGGCCCCCCAGAGGAAAAGAACCAGTTATAGCTTTTTGACACAAGAGAAGCCATTTCTGGCCTAAGCCATTTTGTGATCTAAGTTGGGCCACAATGCTTGTCCTTGAACAGGTCTCAGTAATAAAGATCTTAAGGAAACAAAAGAACAAACGATTGTTAACAGGCAAGAGAAGTAACAATAGCAAAGATAATGAATCATTTGTAAAGACCCCCAGTTCTGCTTCGCTGATTGAAATTAGCCTGAAGCACTTTCTTGAGCTGTTTTCCAGAATTTAACCACCACCCCTACCCCTCACCTCCCAACCACCAGACCAACTGGCGCCTCAGAGATGATGATATTGACCTTTTCTGACCTTCGAGACTTCAACTAAAGTTTGCCCCAATTTTATGCTGAATTTTCCTCTGCTCAAGCCCCTTCATGCATATACATGTGCCCTTGGCTTAAAACTTCCCCAATTTTGTTATTGGGGAGACACTGCTCTGGGAAAGATCCCCAGTGTTCTCCTTACTTGCTGCAAGTACTAAATCCTTCCTTTTCCTAATCTTTGACTTGGTTTTGTCTTTTGGCTCAACCCCACCAAGAGGCTAACCCAGTTTTCAGGTTACAAGTTTACATAAGTGAACATGAAACTATGAGCTAGAAGACCTGGGTTCTGGTCCTAGGCCAGCCGCTTACAGATTATGAGTTTCCCATTGAACTTGCCCTGCATGAATTTCCTTGTCGCTCCTGTGAAGCTAATCCACATTTCCATTAGCTCTCAGGAATACTGTCGGAATATAGTGGCACCACTTGAAATTGTTGATTTTTTTTTTTTTAAATTTATTTATTTGGATCTTCGTAGCAGCATGCAGGCTGGGCTCTTAGTTGCCGCGTGTGGGATCTAGTTCCCTGACCAGGGATCAAACCCAGGGCCCCTGCATTGGGAGCACGGAGTCTTAACCACTGGACCAACAGGGAAATCCCACAATTGTTGACATAGTACCTCCAAGGAGCTCTGAGGGGTCTGAGAGCAATTTAGAATTGGTTAAATGCCTTTTTCTATACTGCCGTGTCCAGAGCCTAGGATTTTTCTTTTGACTAATTGAACACTGCCATCTTGTGTGTAATTGTAGGAAACAGCAGGGATTAAATTCCCAAAAGGAAGGTCCTTTAAAATAACAAAACCATTGTCTTTTCATTCTTGTCTCCTTAGCCTAATTTTCCAAAGGAGGAGACTCAGATGATCAAAGAGGAGGTCAAAATAGCCTTTCATAGGCCACTAAGACTAACTTGAAAGGGTAGAACTAAACTTTAGAGGTCAAGTAGCATTTGAATAGGCCTTTTGGTGAAAGGGAGGGATGACCTGACAAGGGGTGCGGGGAAACTAATGGAGTCCTGGAAGGCAGGATGGTAGTTAGGGGCTCAGCCTCAGTGGATGGGCTGGGGCACTCCTGAGCTTGGCCACTTCCCAGCTGGGTGTTGAGGTTGGGTCCCTTCCTGTATAAAACTGGGATAATAATGGTACCAGCCTCTAATCCTCCCAACAACCCATGTACCGTTTGTAGTGCAACATCTGTCACAGTAAGTGTATAATGAATATTAGCTGTTATTATGATTTTTCCGTTTAGACTAGGGAGAAATACAGGAAGTTAATTAAATTCACCAGCACCTTTGGAATCATTTCCATGTCCACCCCATTCTTCTAAAGAGATTTGAGGCAAGGAAGTGAAAAAAGTGACAGGATTCCTCCAGACATGGCAGAGTATAAACACAGAGAACAATAGTATAGCTACCACTTACTGAGAATTTACTATGCACCAGGCATTGATCTATGTGTGTTACATGTATTAATTCATTTAATCTTTAAAATTTTTTCCCAGCTTTATTGGGGTATGATTAACAAATAAAAATGACATATACTTAGGTTGTATAATGTAATATTTTTAAGGTGTACAACATGATTTAATATATATACATTGTGAGATGATCACCACAATCAAGCTAATGAACACATCCATCACCTCACATAGTTACCTTTTTTTCTGTGTGGTGAGAACACTTAAGATGTATATGGTATTTTCATACAGTATTCTGTCTTATTTCACTTAAAATAATATTCTCTAGGTTTATCCATGTTGTTATAAATAGCAAGATATCCTTTTTAATGGCTGAATAGTATTCTATTACATGTATGTTTATGTGTGTGTGTGTGTGTATATATATATATACATATATATATATATATATATATATATATATATATATATACACCCTTACACACTACTATATCCACACACACCTTCACACACTACATTTTTTTATCCATTCATGTGTCGATGGACACTTGGGTTGTTTCCATATCTTGGCTGTCGACTAAAAAATTATTCACAACCTAAAAGTTGAGAGTTATGTTTTACTCGGCAGGAATTTTTAGGACTTCAAGCCCGGGAGGCAGCATCTCAAATAACCCAGAGAGAACTGCTCAGAGGAGGAAGGGGTGGGGAGCCAGGTTATATAGAAGTTTTGTAACAAAAGGCAGGTAGTCTGAACATCAAAAGATGATTGTTAATTAAAGAAAACCAGATATCCCAAGTTAAGGAATTTAGCACTTTTCTGTGTATGGGAAGAGGCAAGGGTCTGGGCTCACTGAAATCATTCCTTTGATATGCACCTCAGCTCTCCAGGGCCAGTATCCTGTATTTTCACATCCTGAGTTTCCTCAGGGCTCACCGTGGGGAGTGGCTGCAGTCTGGCTGCTAGAGGGCAGGTATTCTTTGTTTCCTTCCTGAGTTCCCTCAGGGCTCACCAGCTCACCATCCACTGTGGCTACAATTGCTGATGACTGTGACATCCTTTGTTTACTGATATGGCAGGCAACATTCCATTTATCAGCCATCTGTATATTTTCTTTGAAAAAAGTCTATTCAGTTCCTCTGCCATTTTTAATTGGATTTAATTTTTCTGTTGGTGAGCCATGTGAGTTTCTTATATATTTTGGATATTAGCCCCTTATCAGGTATATGGCCGTGTTCAGTAGGAAAAAGCATGGAGTAACTTTTAGTGATGTACCTACTAGATGTAGCTAAGGTAGGGTTCCCAGATAAATTACAGGATATCCAATTAAATTTGAATTTCAGATAAAATGCTACTTTTCATAGCATGTTCCAGAGAGTGTATAGAACATATTTATACTAAAAAAATTAACTGGGCATCTGTATTTTTACTTACTAAATCTAGAAATCCTAAGGAGTTCATTCCATGAGCACAGTTTTGATACAAAGAAGCCAAAGACATCAAGTCACTGTGTGTTGATAGATTTCCTCCATATTTGCATAGAGTTTAACATAGAGAGGACTCCACTAATCATAGTATTGGCTCCCCCTCTGCAGGAGGTTGTTTAGTTTCCAATAGTTCATATGGCACTTGAAATCTGGGGCAAGATCCCATGGATTTATATCCTAGTCTTGTCATTCTTTAGCCACATAACCTTGAATATACCTAGCCTCTGTGCTCATTTTCTCATATATAAAATGGGAATGCTAATAGTTCCCACCTCATGGAATTTCTATAAAGATCAAATGAAAATCTCTAGTGAATACGCAAAAGATAAAGAGAAAGGAACGGGAAGCATGGGGTGGGGGCGGGTCAGGGGATCAGGGGGCGGTAATCAACAAATCACAAGGGAAGACAAAGAGAGGAAGAAAGGAACAAAGGAACTACAAAACAAAGGAACTAGAAATTAACAAAATAGCAATAGTAAGTCCTAATTTATCAATAGTTACTGGAAATGTAAATCAAAAGACACAGAGCGGCTGAATGAACAAAAAAACAAGATTCAATGCTGTCTACAAGAGACTCACTTTAAGGACACACACTGGCTGAAAATGAGGGGATAGAAAAAGATATTGTCATACAAATGGTAACCAAAAGAGAGCAGGGGTGGCTGTTGTTATATCAGATAAGAGATAAAGAAGGTCATTATATAAAGATAAACAGGATGAAATGCTTGTGAATATTTATGCACCAATAGTGGAGCACCTAAATGTATTAAGCAAATATTAACAGATATTTAGATAGCAATATCATAATAGTAGGGGGTTTCAAGAGTCCACTTTCAACAATGGATAGATCATCCAGACAGAAAGTCAATAAGGAAAGAGCAGACTTGAAAAACACTCCAGACCAAATGCACCTAACATTCTGTTTACAGTACATTCCATTCAACAGCAGCAGAATACATGTTCTTCTCAACTGCACATGGAACATTCCCCAGGATAGATCATATGTTGGGTCACAGACCAGTTTTATCAAATTTAATAAAGTTGAAACCATATCAAGTATCTTTTCTGACCACAATGATAGGAAATTAGAAATCAATAACAGAAGGAAAATTGAAAATGTCAAATATGTGGAAATTAAATGACACACTTCCAAAAAACTAATGGGTCAAAGAATAAATTCTTTGAGACACATGAAAATGGAAACACAATATACCAAAACTTTTGGGACAGAGCAAAAGCAGCTCTAAGAGAGAAGTTTTAGTGATAAATGTCTACATTAAAGAAAATGAAATATCTCAAACAGCCCAACTTTACATCTCAAGGAACTAGAAAAAGAACAACAAACTAAGCCCAGAGTGAGCATAAGGCAGGAAATAATAAAGATTAAAGCATGCCGATCCACCATATTAATGGCATCATGATAACCTAGGAAGGAGGAAACAGCCAGAACTCTGGAAGCCCTGATAAGGTATCTTTGCACCAGCAAGTGGGAGAAGAAACGGAATTCAAAAATCAGCACTGGAGACTAGAACTAATGGATGAAAGTTTGATGCGATATTTACATAGTCCCAAGGTGTCTCCCCTCAAATTACCTATTAATTACAAAGGGGAAAATGGTAATTTTAATGTTGAGAAATGTAACAGGCACCTCCTAACCAACTGATCAGAACTAACATTACCAATATTGGGACAAAGCAATGTCATGTGCCTTCTGACCAGAGGCACTGAGAAAGACCCCACATCACTCTTACGGTGTTCCTGCTGTGCATAACTTGAATCATGAATAAGCCTCAGACCTAAGGTGTGTTTTTTGACTTTGACAGATTCTCTACCTCCCCAAAAAATGACCCTCACTCTTCAGAACTATGAAAGAATAAGACAAGAAGAGCACATATAACATGTGATCCTGTATTAGATCCTGATAGACATTAAGGCAACTGATGAAAATTTAAGTATGGGCTACAAATTAGATAAATTCATATTAAATTTCCTGAGTTTGATCACTGTACTGTGGTTATGTAAGAAAATGTCTCTGTTCTTAGGAAATACACATGGGCATACTTAGGGGTAAAGGATTTTGATGTCTTCAACTTACACATCTTTTTCTAAACTATTTCAGAGTAGGTGTGTATCCACATATATGTTTACATATGTGTGTATCCACATATGTTTATATATATGTGTATCTAAATACACATACTTACACATACAGAGAAAATAAACAAATGGGGGAAATGTAAACAATAGGTGACTCTGGGTAAAAGCTCTTTGGAGTCCTTATTTTTGCAACTTTCTGCAATTTTGAAATTATATCAAAATAAGTTTAAAAAATTGCAAAAAGAAAGATGAGATCTGCAAGGATGCAAGGCCATGACACAGGGGTCTGGTGGGTTACGCTCAGGAGCCAGGACTTGGCCCAATGGGAGCCAGTAGTGGGTGAAGGGAAGGGGAACTTGTGAGAGATGACTTTGCCATAATGCAGAGGAGGAGGAGGAAGACTAGAGCCAGGGAACCAGTTTAAAAACAAGAAGGGCATCAACGATAGACTTCGGAGACATCCCAGGGACCAAGTGATGAAATCTAAGCCAATCAGGCATCGCATTCCTCATCGTGAATCCTCATAGTGTCCCTCTACTGCGAAAGGCTGGGGTGAGGAAATGCACACCAGTGCTCTTTGACTAATCCATAATCACCTATTTACCTACATCAAGAGACTAATGATGTGGTTTATTCAGAGCCAGGTGGTGAGCAAACTTTTCTCTAAGACATAAGGTTTATGGCAATGACTTTAAATGAATAAAAGTCAGATGAATGCATAAAAGTCCCTTAAACAAAGCCATTATTCCAAAACCTGTTAAATATTTATCCAGAGCTTTCCAGAACCTAAACCAAATTTACTTCACTTAGGTCTATATGGAAACTATCAACTTTACTATGTTAATAAAGTTATGTTTTACAACCTAGTAAATTTTGCTGAAAGGGACGAGTGCTCCACTTCCAAAGGCGCCTTCCTTTGCCAACAAAAGAATCTGAGGCAACAGATGATGTTAAACATGAAAAAGGAGACCATTTTCCCCAAGAGATGTACAGAAAGTGGTTTGGATGTCGTTGTCCTCAAAACACACTGATATGTGACTTGAATGCATTATGCATTTTTTTTCCAGGGATAGTGAAAATTAGGAAAAAATAGTCCATTGTGGTGATGTTCTGGTAGCCTCATCTTCACACAGGAAAGACAGGTCTGTCTGCACCTGGATACTTGAGCACTCGAGTTCTCAAAAGAGAGTGATGGTAACTTACTTGTATTTTCAATTTGTGCAAACGTTACCTACTCGAAGTCATACAATAAATGAACAGTTGGTCTTGGAGCACAGATCAAGGTCTTTCACTCCCAGTCTGTAATATTCAAATACACAGTGCAGAGGTGAAGAGCATGTATGGGCTCCAGAGATAGGCTGTCTGAATTTGAGGACTAGGACAATCTCTTGCTGGGGACATGCCCTGTACAAGATATTTATCCTCCCTCTGTTCAGTTTTCTCCTCTGTAAAGTGGGTATACTATTGGTACCTACTTCAGAGGTTTGATGGAAAGAGTTGTCGACTGAAAAAAAAATGCACCACCTAAAAATTGAGAATTATATATTATTCAGTGGACTTTCTAAGGACTTAAGCCAAGGAGGCAGCCTCTCAGATGTCTCTGAGGGACTGCTCTGAAGAGGTAAGGGAGGACCCAGGTAAGGGATACATAGACGTTTTTGCTATAAAAAACAGGTAGTTGGAGCATCAAAGCCGGATATCTCAAGTTAACCAGGTTAGCGCTTTTTGCAGTGGGCTCATTGAAATCATTCCCTTGCTACGTGCTTTAGCTATCTGGGGCCAGTATCCTGTGCTTTCCCATCCTGAGTCCCTTCAGGGTGTACTCTCAGAGACGGGGGGCGGGGGTGGGGAGGGTGGGGTGAGGTGGCTACAGTAGCTGAGGGCTTGGTGGCAGGGAGCCCATTTGTTTCCATCCTGAGTTCCCTCTGGCTCACCATCAGTCCGATGGTAGTGGCTGATGGCTGCAGCATTCTTGTTTGCTGATATGGCAGGCACCATTTTCATCCACAGAGTCAGTAGGTAAATTCACATTAGATCTGCTCCTGAAACATGGTAAATGCACAGAAAATGTTTGCTATTAAATGATCAGTTCAGGGACTTCCCTGGTGGCGCAGTCGTTAGGAATCTGCCTGCCAATGCAGGGGACATGGGTTCGAGCCCTGGTCCGGGAAGATCCCACATGCCACGGAGCAACTAAGCCCGTGAGCCACAACTACTGAGCCTGCGCTCTACAGCCTGTGAGCCACAACTACTGAAGTCTGTGCACCCTAGAGCCGGTGCGTCGCAACTACTGAAGCCCACATACTCTAGGGCCCATGTGCCGCAACTACTGAGCCCACGTGCTGCAACTACTGAAGCCCACGTGCCTAGAGCCCGTGCTCCACAAGAGAAGCCGCCACAATGATAAGCCCGTGCACTGCAACGAAGAGTAGCCCCTGCTCACCACAACTAGAGAAAGCCCGCATGCAGCAGTGACCCAATGCAGCCAAAAATAAATAAATATATCTGCCAAGTTAGGGTTTTGGGGCTCATATACTTCTTTGAGAATCCAAAGAAAGTTATGAAACCTCTTCGCAGAAGAGAAGCCCATCATGCACAAACGTAATTTTGTATTAAATTCCACGGGTTTCTAGAGCCCACTGAAATCCATTGCTGGATCCCTTACAGGAGGATTTCTAATGATCTTTTTTTTTTCTTATGGAGCAAAGACATTACTTACTGCCAAGAAGAAAGTGTGCATTTGAAAGTGAAATCCTCCCACTTTTCAAGGAGAAAACATCTGGGAACAGTGTACATCCTTGGACCTCTGGACCTCTGTAAGGAATCTCTGTACTCTTTTGGGTAGAATGGATTTTGGAGCCTCATAACTGAAAGTTCCAATCCCAACTCCACAACTTGTCAGATTTGTGTTTGGCCACAGACAAGACAAATAGCTCAGATTTAAATTCTTCCTTCTCTTTCAGAAGGCCTTCCAACACCCCTGGGCTTGGAGGTGGGGCTGCTTCTGAGTTACCTCGGAGCATATGTTATATCATCAGACTCACCTTCTCATTTGAGCTCCTTGAGGGCTGAGATGGTGTCTTTATCTTTGCATCTCCAGTCCCTAAAAATTTTTGAATTGAGTTGAATAGAAATGTTAGTTATTTCCCTCCTCAGCCTCTGATGGAGCATTAGAATTGAACAGCAACCATATTAATTTCCTTGGATCCTTTTGCTTGCTATTTTTCAGTTTTCCCAATACACATAATTTAGAGCTATTATACCTGTCTGCTTCTATCCTATTAGGCTCGACAGGTGATATATGGGAAGAGATAGGGCTTGTGAATATGGAGGAATGGAATTAACTTGATAGACAGTCTCTTTCCTTCCAATAAAAGCAGCTCTTTTCTCATTGTTCATTGACCTTGGAATAATGGATTGTGAACAGGGAATCAACATCTTTTATTACAGCGCATTTACTAGGCCCAACCAAATAGTCTAAAGCTTTCTGCAAAAATGTGCATCTAGGGGAATGTTCACAACTGGCTCCTGCCAACTTCTCTGCCTTTCAACCCCTCTCTAACCCTCAGTGAATGGAGGGTCGATGAACAGTTCCTAGGTGAGAACAACATATAGAATTACTGAGTTGGAACTAGAATGCCCAGGGAAGAAGTCTTACGAGCTCAGTTTGTTTCATGCATCACACTTCTGAAAGCTGCTTGGCTTTTGTAAAGAGAAAAACAGCGAATTTGGAAATGAGTTTGAATGCCCATCTTGTTTATAAATGAAAAAACCAGGACTCAGGCAGGTTAAATAACCTCCCAGGGTCACCCGCCTAGTAAGTGTTAATATTTATTTCCTGTAAAGGCTGTTGGGAGGAGAAAAGTACATAAGGTATATACAACATCTAACAGAGTGCTGGCTCCCAGGAGTGCCTAACACCTTTTTGAACACCTAGGAACTGGAAAGATTCGTCCTACAATGTCCCTGATAGTTAGTTCCCTTTTCAGATTTTATGTGTTTCCCCTAACATGGATGTCTTGCCACTCTTACCCGCATTTCTCACATTTCCACACATAGAAGGGATTTTCTGCTCTGTTCCCCAGAAATGTATGAGGAACACCTCCAGCTCTTCCCCTTGACCTTCATCCTTGCCCAGAGGAGGAAGAGAGCCAGTCCTGTCATGTTTAGGGTGAGAACTGAGCATGCTTGGTCACCAGCCTGATGCACATTGTTTTCTGATTCACCTTGCCCACAGACGCATGCCTTCTGCTTCCTCTTGCCGGGCCCTTCCAGGGTCAGACTCATGCTGGATGAGAAGACCGTATTCATCCAGGAGAGTCAGGGACTGGGGGTCAGGTCCCTATATCATGTCAGACATCAGGAGGCCCATTGTGACCACACATATGAACTACAGTCTCCCATCTAGTGGTGTCAGTGGTGAAGCTGACGTGTTTCACACCATCTGTCTGACTTCTGTGTTGTCTCTCAGTTGGTTTCAAATTTGGGAGTGGATAAAAGGGGTTTAGGAAGGCCAATTAATAACACTAGTATCTTGATTCAAAGTCCCCTCAAAGCCAGGGACTTTGAGGTGAAAATTCTGGTGGCTGGGAGTATAGTGAGTAAGGAGCGAGGTCAAGGCTTTGGGCTTAGCCAGAGTATAAGACCTTAGATTTTAATACAATAGCAGCTGGTGGGACAGAGAGCTTATTTCTCCATTGCTCACAAGTGAGCAGCTGTTTTTACTTGATCAACTCATTGCCCAGGGTTTTGATCAGGGATGGTGTTTGAGTCAACAGTGAGCTTCCCTGTGTGTGGTCACAACTCATTGCTGGAGGCATTAAACGTGTCCCGTGTGACTCCACTGTGAGCAGGAGACTCTTGGGAGCTTCTGCCTGGCGTTCTCTGGAATTTGCCCCACGTGCCTGCTCCTTTTGCTGATTTTGTTTCGTATCTCTTCACTGCATTACATCTTGGCCATGTTACAACTATTTGTCAAACTGCATATATATACATCTACATATATAGGTATAGAGATATGTAATCATATATATATATATATATATATAGAGAGAGAGAGAGAGAGAGAGAGAGAGAGAGAGATACAACTGTATATCACTGAAACTGTGGTCTTGGAGAACCTGACATGGAGACTTGAAGGACAACTTGGAAGAGAAAAGGAAAATCAGGAAAAAAAACTGATTTGGAAAAGCTAGGGAAAAGGAGGGTTTTAATAAAACTGAAATGATTAATTTTCAAATGCTGCCGAGCAGCACTAAACTTAAAATGCATCTCTTAATGTCGTTTACACAAAGCTAAATAAGACAACCTGGCCAGAAGGCGAGGTGGGGAACATTCCCAAACTGAGGCAAGGGAATACATACTGTCTGTTTATTTTAAAAGCCAGATTGTAGACTAAAAGTTTCAAGGATACCAGAGGAACTACACACGTTTTGCATATATGCATTGTGGATTGAATTGTGTTCCCCCTATGCTGGATTAGGGTGGGCCTGAAATCCGTCATGACTGGTGTCCTTAAGAGAAGAAGGAAATTTGGACACAGAGACAAAGACACTAAGGCCATGCAAAGACTGAAGCATAGATTGTAGTCATGAATCTACAAGCCAAGGAACCCCAGAGATTGCTGGCAGCCCCCAGAAGCTGGAAGAGACCGGAAGGATTCTTCTCTGGGGCCTTTAGAGAGAGAATGGTCCTTTCAGCATCCTGATTTTGGACTTTTAGCTTCCAGCACTGTGAAAGAACGTATATTTCTGTTGTTCTAAGCCGCTCAGTTTGTGGCACTGTTATGGCAGCCCTGGGAAACTAATGCATGCACAAATACACACTCACATGTAGTCATCGTATGAAGTACCTGATAGGAATTTTATCTTTAATTTTTTAAATGCCTGATTATTTTTATTTTGTTTTGCCATCTATGAAAGAGCAGTAAGTCAAATAGATGCAAAAGCACTCAAAGAAGGATTACAGTTCAAGCAAACGAATCATTAGGCCAAGAACTTGACCACTGAGTGAACCATCTATAGGTTGATCTCTCCACTACAGCCCAAGGAGGATCCAGGTCAGATTGGGGGAAACTGGTCTGCCCCAGTTTTAGCCAGTCCCCATACAAAAGAAAAATAGGGGTTCAGATACACATGTGCAAGTGTTTAAAAGTTACTTACTTAATAATTTGTTAGCTCGATTGGTGTGTTCTATCCTCCTATTTTGACAAGTATACCTTCATAACAAGAAAATAGAAAAAATATGTGAAAAGCTTTGGCTTTATATGACTGCCAGCAAAATATCAAAGATAACCAAATTTAATTATGCATATACATCTATATTTCTGCTGGCAGTGTTCAGATGTGTAATAAACATAAACATGACTTATAGATGATTAAGTAGCATTCCATACTGTCACCCTTTCAACTCAAGTTAAATTGCTAGTTATGCTTTCATAATCATGATATTCTCATACTTTGTATTCTGTTGACTGAAATGACCTAACCATATTAAAATAAATGTAAAAAAAGAAGAATTTTCACATATTTTCAAATAAAGTTTAAAAATATTAATCATTGGCAATAGGAATGACAGCAAAAATAAACAAATGGGACCTAATCAAACTTACAACTTTTGTACAGCAAGGGAAACCATAAACAAAACAAAAAGACAACCTACGGAACAGGAGAAAATATTTGCAAATGATGCGACCGACAAGGGCTTAATTTCCAAAACTCAACTCAATAACAAAAAGCAAACAACCCAATCAAATAAAGGGCAGAAGACCTAAATAGACATTTCTCCAAGGAAGACATACAGGTGGCCAATAGGCACATGAAAATATGCTCATTATGACTAATTATTAGAGAAATGCAAATCAAAACTACAATAAGGTACCACCTCACACTGCTCAGAATGGACATCATTTAAAAGTCTACAAATAATAAATGCCAGAGAGGGTGTGGAGAAAAGGGAACCCTCTTACACTGTTGGTGGGAATGTAAATTGGTACATCACTATGGAAAACAGTATAGAGGCTTCCTAAAAAACTAAAACTAGAGCTATCATATGATCTAGTAATCCCACCCCTGAGCATATATCTGGAGAAAACTATAATTTGAAGAGATACATGCACCCAAATGTTCATTGCAGCACTATTTACAATAGCCAGGACATGGAAGCAACCTAAATGCCCATCGACAGATGAATGGATAAAGAAGATGTGGTATATATACACCGTGGAATATTACTCAGCCACAAAAGAGAATGAAATAATGTCCTTTGCAGCAACATGGATGGACCTAGAGATTATCATATTAAGCAAAGTAAGTCAGAAAGAGAAAGACAAATATCATATGATATCACTTACGTGTGGACTCTAAAATATGACACAAATGAACTTATCTACGAAACAGAAACAGACTCACAGACATAGAGAACAGACTTGTGGTTGCCCCGGGGGCAGGGAGTGGTGGGAAGTGAAGGACTGGGAGCTTGGGATTAGCAGATGCAAACTAGTATATATAGGATGGGTAAACAACAGAGTCCTACTGTACAGCACAGGGAACTATATTCGATATCTTGTGATAAACCATAATGGAAACAAATATGAAAAAGAATATATGTATAACTGAGCACTTTGTTGTACAGCAGAAATTAACACATTGTAAATCAACTGTAAATCATTGTAAATCAACTGTACTTCAATAAAATTTTTTTAAAATAGTAATTATAAAAGTAAATGAGGGCTTCCTTGGTGGCACAATGGTTGAGAATCTGCCTGCCAATGCAGGGGACACGGGTTCGAGCACTGGTCTGGGAAGATCCCACATGCCGCGGAGCAACTGGGCCCATGAACCACAACTACTGAGCCTGCGCGTCTGGAGTCTGTGCTCCACAACAAGAGAGGCCACGATAGTGAGAGGCCTGCGCACCGCGATGAAGAGCGGCCCCCGCTTGTCGCAGCTAGAGGAAGCCCTCGCACAGAAACGAAGATCCAACACAGCCAAAAATAAATAAATAATTAATTAAAAAAAAAAAGTAAATGAAAAATAAAAATATGAATGTAAAATTTTAAGTTATTTAAATGCAGGAAAATATTTAATTTAAAAATATAATTGAATCTTTTTTTTATGAAAATAAAACTAACTGCAAATCTAATATTCAACATCCATTTAGTCACCAAAGCATAGCATGTGTACCATGCTTCACACACATCACGTTTAGATCCATATATACAAAAATATAGGAGAAAAATGAATTGTTTAATGTTGGGAAATGTTTCTCAGGCACCATGTTTAACTATAAGTGCCATGGTAATTTGTGAGTACCTCTGGGACCACATGCATAATGAGAAGCAATAAAATGGCTGTTCTACAATCCTCGGAACTGGTTGGTTGTTATGAAAGAATTAACTACATTCCTGCTTTCTGAGCAGAAGAATTAGATAAGTTATCCAAGCGCATCCACAGCACAAAGCATCCACATCCTCTCAAGTAGTCTCTGAAGCAGCATAGCCCACAGACCTGGCATTCAGACCAGCCATCTTCTGTTCTTAGAACATAAGCAGGAGATGAGCCATCCTCCCTGGGGCCTGAATGGTGTTGGTCATGAGAATGGACATTGAGAATTACGGGTTACGCTTTGCCAGCTTGGGTCCCAAGTGACTGAGGTTCCCACTTGTTCTTTGAATAAATTCATGCACATTTTGTGTTTGTGATATTTGAGGCTCCCCGAAATCCAGGTCCTAGTGAAGGGGCCCTCTTTTCTGGTTCTGAGGGTGGTCCTGGTAGGGTCAGAAAGACGTGTGGGCCTGCAGGAGAGGAACCAGGTGGCTGGGTGTTGCTTGCAGTCACCCAGATGTCCTGACCTAGGGTAGGAAGGAAGGCGATGGAGAAAAGGTCTTCCTTGTTGTCCACTCCAGGCACTGGTCGTGAGTGAGAGGTGGTTTTGTGTCAATCCATGTTTCTCCAGAACCACAGGCAGCCCGGTCAACACACCTTACCCGGGTTTGAGACCTCTTTTGTTTAGGATCCAGGATGATTCTTTATCCCAGCTGAGATCAGCTGGTAACTTAGCCCATGCTGGGAGGGTAAAAAATAATTCCTTGTCCTTATGAGAAGCCTCCTTTGGCCTTACTGTTTCTTTAAAGCAAAACAGTGCTTCAGTGCCTCACAAGGAGCCCCTCAACTCCATGCTGCTTCAGTAAGAACTGGTATTTTACCGACATTTTGGTGGTAAGAAGGAAAGAGGTTTATAATCTAAGTAACATGACAGGGACTTCCCTGGTGGTCCAGTGGTTAAGAATCCGCCTTCCAATGCAGGTGACGAGGGTTCGATCCCTGGTCAGGGAGCTAAGATCCCACATGCTGCGGGGCAATTAAGCCCGTGCGCCACAACTAGAGAGAAGCCTGCGTGCATGCTGCAACTAAGACCCGACGCAGCCACAAGTAAATAAGTAAATACTAAAAAAAAAAAAAAAAAAAAAAAAAAAAGCTGATCTCTGAAGTAGTGAAACTTAAAAAAAAATAATGTGACAAACTTCACACAAACACTCTTTTAAGTCTTTCTATTCTTTCTCCCCAAATTCTCTCCCAAACCAGCCATCCTATCTCTTCCTTAACACCAAGCCCTCCTCCCCTCCCCTCCCCGCCCCTCCCCTCCTCCAATCCCCTCTTCTTCCCCTGCTCTCACCATAACCCCTTCTAAGTAAAGCAGTTCGTATCCCTTAGCTCTGGTTTGCATCTTCCCAGACATCACCCTGCCCAGCACACACAGGAATTTCCCTGGGGTTCACTCTCTTTAGAAAATAGGGATTGGGGTAAATAAAGAAGGGGCTCTGAGACAGGTTTCCAGGACATGCGGATTCTAGTTGAGGTGAATTCTCAATCCCTCCATCTTTCACCTGATGCAGATTATGAACCACGAAGCCAGAGCAGGAGACATAGGACACCCGCTCTCCAGCTTGGGAGTGGGCTCTCACCCAGAGGAGAATGAAGTTAAAATGATGGCTTTCATGTACCCAGCCCACTTTCTCAAGCTCCTCTTTCTCCTCGCGTTCACATGTGTTCTGGAGTCCGTGGCTCACAGGGGTACCTGAGAAGGGATGTTTGGATCACCCTAAGAGGTTAGACCACCCTAACTGAACTCTATCACCCAAGAACTTTCTCCAAGAGCTTAGCTATTTGGTTTGGTTTTTGAGCTGATTCTCCCCCAGTCTGCATTTCTTGTCTTCATGGAGAAGAACAAGCAAGGAAAAGTGTTTTGTGGGCTACAGGTGAAGGAAGGAGGTTTATTTATGGAATGTTAGCATCTCTCCAGCCACACTGCAGTGAAAACTCCATCTAGAGCTGGACGAGATCTTCCGGAGAAGATTCTAATTCCTTCCTGGCAGTTGAGATAGCTGCTAGTGTGAAATATACTTCAAATCAATTTCTTTATTGCATCAGGTATTTTTATCTCAAATGAGCCGACATTAAGATCTGGAAATAAACACATGCTTTGAGACAATGTTTATCTACAGAAAATCTCGAGAGGATAAATCCACCCTCTAGCAGCCCAGTAGAATACTGTCTGTTTTTCAAACATGTAATCACTTTTCCACCACTGGGCATTTTTCATGCTGTTTCTGCTGTCTAGAACATTCTTCACAAACTCTACCCTTTGTTAAAATTCATTTCAGCCCTTTGAAATATCTTCTCAGCCCTTCCTTCTCATTTCTTGGGAAAACTGTTTCCACATTCCTCCACTCATCCAGAGATAAGAAGAGGGTGCTTTTTCCCTTTTCTTTTCTTTTTTTTTTTTTTTGGCTGTGCCACTCAGCTTGCAGGATCTTAGTTCCCCAACTAGGGATAGAACCCAGGCCCAGGGCAGTGAAAGCATGGAGTCATAACCACTGGACCTCCAGGGAATTCTCAAGGGTGTTTTCTCTTTCTCCGTGTCTTTTGGTCAGTCTCCTTTTTGCAGCTGACCTAAATGTTGGTGATCCACTCTCAAATTGCCTTCTCTTGAAACTTGTACGGCTGTGCACATCAGTATCTGCCCCTAAGGACTCAAAAATTGGTAAAAAAAAAAAAAAAAAAATGATGGCAAAGGAGTCCCCCCTTTGGGGAAACACTGGATAAATACTGTTTGTTGAATGAATAAGTGAATCACCAACTCTCTGCCATCACAGTTTTGCAGCAGCCACTGGCCCTCCCACAGAGCCCTCTGCCCACTAACCCACAGGCCTGAACCAGGTGCGAAGTGGCCAGCCTCAGTACTCAGTCCTCGTGCGGCCAGAGACTCACAGTATAAGTCTGGGCCTGGATAGTGAAGAAAAGTGAAAGAGTAACAACAAATTTTAATTTAATGTGTTAGAAATGTCTAATGAACTGCTGGAGGGATTAACACAAAGAGCGGTTTTATTTAGCATTGCTCTTCATACTCAGAGAATAATACCTACAAAATCCTTGAGTGCCTCCAAATGCACTTTCCCCTGTAAATTTAAACAAGAACAAAAACAGGATACTAAGAGAATTGACAAACGGCCCCCAAATCACACAGTGGAACCACATTTGGAAAATACAAGCTAATGGAATTATGAAGTGTAAAAATAGGCTAAAAGAGGAATTAAACTGTGTCAAGGATCTTGGGGACAAACATATCCAGCCCCTCATATTACAGATGAAATATTAAAGAACGAGAATGAGGAAGGGACTCGTAAAAGTTGTACAGCTGTTGGTATGAGAGCTGGGAAAAAACCCATCACGGTGGATAGACCAAAAGGAGGACATAATTGCCTCAGATTTTGTTCCCCGTGGGCACACATGCAGTCCGACTAATAAGCCCAAGTAATGATAGCGACTCATCCAATTAATACAGCACGGAAGTTTGAAATGCAAACCTTCAAGTGGATCCTTAGTCGCCTGGTCATGCATCCATAGTTAGCTCACCTGGACCACGTTAATTAGAACTCTGTAGAGTGTGGTATTACAGAGCTGATGTCTGGAGCAAGGTTTACTCTCATGATGAAATTTTTTCTTCTTGTCAAAAGGAAAAACCCAGAAGGCAAGTTCCTCTGTTCCTTCTCTGGAACCAGAGGAGGTGGAGGAGGAAGAAAACTGGGGACCCTTGGAGAGAGGTGACGGTACCAGAAAGGAGACCAGGAGCCATCCTTTATATCCCAGCTAAGCCACTCAGGTCATGCAGTTCATAAGCCACTAATCTTTCTGAAACACATAATGTATGTATTTTACAGCTAACAAAACAGTGGCTGGTAGAGTTTTGACAAGTGCCCAGGAAATGATGGAGGGAGTGGCCAAAAGAACACTCTCTCCTGTGTATCGAGCTATTGATGGGATCAGGGCCCTGCTTGGGTTTCTTGGCTCCTGGTGCAGTGCTCTTTCTTCTAGAAGGTATGCGGCAATGAAAAAAAATGTGATTCATAAACAAAACACCAAAGGATACTTTCAGGGAAAAGGCTAAAGAGAGTTGGAGAAGACCCTCCCTATAAGTTTATTCATTGTGTGTCGACAACCAACAGGATGCAAAGGAAGCAGCCTTAGGAGTCTGGCCCTTGCTGTTCCTGTATTGGGAATGGTGGTCTCGTTCTAGGTATCTGTGTACCTCATTTGCTTGCTTTTTTTTCAGATCTCTGCTCAAATGTCACCTCCTCAGAGAGGCTTTCCCTGAACACCGTATATAAAATAATTCACTCTCTTCTCCCTGATCCCTCTGCAAACATTACCCTGTTCTAATTTCAGGTGGAGAGCTGCTAGGAAGAAGGACAGATTAAGTAAACAAATCGATGCATGTATTGCCCATATCCGCCCACAGGATGTGAGCACCATGAGGGTGTGAACTTCTCCCGTTTCCTTCACCACTGGATCCTCAGCTTAGCAATGCTTGGGACTTAGTAGGTGCTCAATAAGTAGCCTTGAATAAATGAATGAAAATTGAAATCGGTTCATGGGATTTAGAGACTTCCACTGTGCTCTCTCGGAGGAGGGAGCTCCCCATACTCTTATTCTTGTCTCTTTGTCCATGACATTATTTCTCTCCTGGTTTCCTTTTCATACATTAGCTGCTGTTCCTCAACCTCCTTCACTGGATCTATTTCCTCACCCACCTCTACTATGTGTGATAAGTGCTTTACGTTCTTACCCCCATTTAATATTACGCAAACTCATAGAGTTATGTAACAGATTATCCTGATTTTACCTGCAAGGGACCTGGTCAAGTTGTTTGAACTGTCTAAGCCTCAAAGTCACAAAACTCCTCAGTGGCAGGCTAGGCTTACGTCTTGACAGTGTTTGTAGCACGTTCTTGGGTTGGTATCGATACAGGTCACGTTCTCAGCACAGCGACTGGGACGTTGGGGACTTGATAAGTGTTGACTCTTTAGTTACCACCGTTGGGCAGGGTTGGGGGTGTGCATCAGGACGGATCCTGGCAGGAAACAGATGGCATATTTAAGAGTATGACCGAGGAGACTTGAATAAAGGAGCAGGGAGGCGGTGACTACCAGAACTCAGAGGGAGGTGAAGTTGTAGGCGGGGCCTCCAACAGACTTGAACTTTAAGACCTCAGTCCCTTCTAAGGCCTTGGAGAGTGAGGCTAGCAGTGTATTTCACGTGGTCATATGCTTCTGTAAACGTTTCAAAAGTGGGATATTTAAACCACAGTTGGCTAAGATCTCTGTCTCTTTCCACTTGGACTTTGCCTTCATCACATTTCCCTTCCTGTTGGGTGGAGTATTTTAAATCTAACTAAGGAGATGTTGCGTCTAGTGTATGTTTAATTGGTGAATTGCATACCTATATCTCACCAAACCCAGTCACTTCCACGGACAGTTATTATAAGCATTGCCATATAGAAATGGCCTCCAGAAGAACTCCTGGCACCTTCAGTGATAACTCACCCAGCTATTGTGGCACAAAGTTGAAAGACCATGGCTATATTGCCATAAGAATGCGTCTTATGGATGGACCCTCACCACCAGAAGCATGTGGTTGGTGAAAGGGACAGAGGGAATTTGAAATGTACAAAGCCAGACGCTAGTTTGTGAGAATTCTTCCAGCCAACAGACATGTAAAATTATAAGCGAGGGTTCAGTTTGCATTGAACCCCCCTGGTCTAAACAGAAATATTCTCCTATCAGAAATAAATTCTATTTCACTCTAGTCCCATTAAAAAAAAAAAAAGTTTGGCATGTTAATAACGCTTTGATGACAGTATTCAAACAGCTAAAAAAAGATCAAATTATTTTTCTGGCTTTTTCTATTGAAAATACTACGAAGGTAATGACACTTCATGATAATAAAGAGAAGGCAGATGAAAACTTACAGAAGAGGTATTGTGGAGGTATATATGTGTCGACTGAAAAAAAATAACGCAACCTAAAAGTTGAGAATTATGTTTTATTTGGTGGGCAAAACCGAGGACTTCGGCCAGGAATACAGTCTCTCAAGTGTCTCTGAGGGACTGCTCCAAAGAGGCAAGAGGGGAGCCAGGATACAGAGGAGCTTGTAACAAAAAGCAGGTAATCAGAACATCAACAGATTACTGTTAATTTGAGAAAAACCAGACATCTCAAGTTAATGAATCTATCACTTTTCTACATATGGGAAGATGCAAGAGTCTGGGCTTTCTGAAATCATGCCTTTGATCTGCACCTCAGCTATCTGGGGCCAGTATCCTGCTTTTCTCCATCCTGAATCCCCTCAGGGTGCACAGTTGGGGGTGGCTACAGTGGGCTGCAGGCTTGTTGGCTGCAACATCCTTTGTTTACTGGATGGCTGGCAATGTTTTTCATCCATATAGACTTTTTGAAATTTGCGTTACCTTTAAGATTTTTTTAAGATTTGAAAGTTGTAATTTCTCTTCTCATTCTAAAAAGATAATCATCTTACACCTAATTTCGTACTCTCTTCTTAAGGAGTGTCCAAAATTTGCGTAAACTTCTACCCTACAAAACTAGTTCTGCCCCTGGCTGTGGCTTTGGGTAGAAAATCATAGGCACTTCTAAAGGGGAACTTGGCAGTGAGGGAGTTGGAGGAGTATATACTCTGACCTCTTTATCCCGTAACCCAAATGCAAGCCAGAGGGTAAGGGAGGCCAGTTATTTCCATCCATAGAGCTCAGCCCCTCTGGACACAAAGCAGGGTAGTGGAGGGGCAAACCGGAATATTTCTAGCACGGTGGGAAACCTCGCATTGTCTCTGAGCGCTATTTTAGTGGAAGACCCTTCCGGGCAGTCTTCCTCCGCGCCTGCCCCCCACTCACTCCTCCCTGCTGGAAAAGAAATGATTTATGCAGTGAGTGAGTTTGGGAGCAGGAATAAAGCGGAGGGAAGGGCATCAGCACCTCTGGGTTCTCTTTCACTGGTACCCGCCTGCCTACAGAGGGGCGTGTCCTGTGTGCTCTCAGGCAAAGCCGCCAGCAGTTACCCAGCTGTGCCAGCGAATGGCAGGTGTCTGCCTAATCCGGGGGCGACACAGCAGAAAGCTCATCGAGAAACGGGTTTTGACGTACGGAAATAAGGTCCCTTCCAGCTCTACCCGATGATGACAATAATAATAGTAATAATAAATAGCATTATTATGATGATCTAGACCACCCCCGACATTTTACAGGTGAAAAATGTATCTTGCTCTTAAAATAAATGTCCCATTTAAATATTTACTATGGCTAAGCTTTTTAGTATTTTTAGCTTTCCTTCAAATCTCAATTTTAATTGTATTTGAACATACAGATAACTTCCAGTTTTAGGGAAAGCTGGTGTGAATTACCAGCAAATATAACTGCCAACAATGGTTTTCTTTCGTTTAATTTGAGAAACCTCTGAGTTCTAAATCATAATGTCCGGGGAGTTCCCTGGCGGTCCAGTGGTTAGGACTCCGCGCTTTCACTGCTGAGAGCTCGGGTTCAATCCCTGGTCAGGAAACTAACATCCCACAGGCCTCATGGCGCAGCCAAAAAAAAAAAAAAAAAATCATAATTTCCTTTCATGGATTTCTTAGTGAAATGTCTACCAAAAGGAATAAAGAGTGGAAAGAATCATTCCCTTTTCCTTCTAAATATAATATGCATCCCCTTCAAAGACAGGGATTTGTATGATATTGAGACGGGAAAAAATGAAGGGACTTGCCAGGTTTATGATTTCTAAAACAAAGGGTAAAAGCGAAATTAGTTTTTCAAAGGGTCGAATTCCTTCTGTCCCTCAAAAAAGTTCATAGACAAATTAAGAACAACAACAACAGCGACAAGGAGGGCAGGTCCTGGCTGGAGTGTGGGTAGGCGAGGGTGACTCTAGCCCTTCTCTTTGGCCCTGAAGCACCTGCCAGACTCCCTAGGGATTTTTTTAAAAATAAATTTATTTATTATTTATTTTTGGCTGCGTTGGGTCTTTGTTGCGCCCGGGCTTTCTCTAGTTGCAGCGAGCGGGGTCTACTCTTCGTTGCGGTGCGTGGGCTTCTCCTGGCAGTGGCTTCTCTTGTTGCAGAGCACGGGCTCTAGGCGCGCAGGCTTCAGTAGTTGTGGCGCGCAGGCTCAGTAGTTGTGGCTCACGGGCTCAGTTGCTCCGTGGCATGTGGGATCTGCCGGGACAAGGGCTCAAACCCCTGTCCCCTGCGTTGGCAGGCGGATTCTTAACAACTGCACCACCAGGGAAGTCCGACTCCCTAGGGATTTTTAAAACCATGAGATGAGCTTGGGGATCTCCAGGAGCAGCCCAGCCACACAATGCTGGTTCTAGGAGTTCATTATCAAGTATTATTCAAAACCCCTAGGTGAGACAGGTCCGTGCTTCAAACTACCTTAGTAGGAGCCTCCAGGACCAAAATCCCTAGGGATGACAATAGGGCGGGGGGGATTGGGAGGCATGAAGCACAGATATCTTAGGACCAGCCTTGTCTGCGTTGCTATGTCAGGGAGCTGGCTACTCCACAGTCAGACTCACTCTTCATCCTTTAATGTTTGAGACAAAATCGAGGAATTTATGGTTGGATCTATGGTGCTTAAAAAGTGGTAAATTGCAACATTAAGCATACAGTTGCTTTCTGTATCGTTTCATAGAATAAATAAGAATGTTTGACCAGCAAGGCTCTAAACTGCTTGAACCGACAGCTGTTGCTTGTTCTGTTTTGATAAAAGAGAACTTTAGGCTTTCAAAGCGTGGTCCCTGGAACAGCAGCATTGGCTCTGGTAGACATAGTGTGTAAGATTCTGTATTTTAGTGAGATCCTTTTTGATTTGTATGAATAGTATACCAAACTGTAGAGTTCAAGTCACAAGCTTACTCTTCACCAGGCCCTGAGAAGTCTTGCCCTCAGTCACAGTTGGCGTGTAAACCAGCCACAAGATGACGGCACAGTGAGAAGGCGGTCAGCTTTCAGGAGGTGAGTCCTGAGCAAGCTCTTAACCAACTGGACCACAACAGCATCGTGGGTCACCTCTTTGCAACCTGAATTTCTCTCTGTGACTCAGGGCCCAGCTTGTCCAGCCTAAGGGCACTCTCCTTTAACTTCCCACTGTCTTCCTCGCTGCTGGCTCCTCCCTCCCCTTCACCCCTGGTTCATATTACCATTAATTATAACCCTGCATATGCTGCCTTCTGTGATAATGTAGAGGAAGTCTCTCCCACGCTGGACCGTGAGCACTTTTCCCTCTTTCATATTCTAAGAGCAGTAGCAATGCCATGGCAACGCCTAATCCCTAACCTCGGATGGGGGTGTGATTGATGAGAGAATCAGAGCAGGTGTTCTTGAAAAAGGAAACAAAGAATGAGCTGGGTGAAAGGAGAAATGAAGGGGCAGTGTTCTAGACCAGTGCTTCTCAGACTGTCATATGCATAAGTCACCCAGGGACTTGCAGACTCTGATTCAGGAGGTCAGGGATGGTACCAGAGATTCCGTAGCCCTTACAAGATATCAAGTGATGCGGATGCTACTGGTCCAAGGACCAGAGTTTGAGTAGTAAGTTTTAGGCAACGTGAGGGCAAGAATCTTGCTCTGATAGTCACCGTGATATCAGGATCACGTGTGTCTTCCCCAGAAAAGATGTTTAACAGATTAGTACATAAATACTTACTGAATTAAACACTTGTATCTGAGACACCACGCTGGGTGCTTGAATTCTCATAATAATCCTACAAGATATAAAATGTTAGTTTAGGCTGTAAAATTGGGGCTAATGCTATATGCACTGATGCACAGAGAGGCTGAGTTACTTGCTCAAAGTCACACAGTTATCGTGGTAAATTGTTGCTTACCAAATACTCCAGGCGCTCCCCGATATTTCCTAATCTCCCTTGCAGTTAGGTGAAGCTGTGGAACTAATTCCACCCAATGGACCTCTGGGGACATGGCATGTGTCACCTCCTAGCTGAGGCAACTGAGAGCCAGCCCTCTCTGCTCTACCCCTCTCTCCTCTATTTTGTACTCTGCCATCCGAGACATATGGTCCTCAAGGTAAGGTGAGCAGGAGTGCTGCCCAACCTGCAGTGGACTTCACATGAGGATTACATATATCTTTGCTGAATTTAAACCCTTACAAATTTGAGTTTGTTATCCAGTTATTCCAACTAGTATAGGTTTGGTATTGCTATCAGCCAACTCTTTTGTATAATAGGCTTTTTGTCTGGGACCCTAGGTCCCCTAAAGGTGAGCATATTCCAAATACAGTCTAGATTAGGCAAGCCACAGAACTGCCAGTGGGTTGAGCCTGGATAATATCAGGCACTGGGACTGTGAGAAATGAATGACCACTGCCATGAGACACATCTGAAGGCATGAACACTTTAACAATAGCAGCACAGTGACTGTCTCCTACAACTTGGTGAAGTTCATTCCCTGAAAAGCACCATTTCCTTTCTAGCTCTGTTCTTAACCCGTATAAGGACATGTCCTCAAGCATGGCCAGGATGAATAAAACCTTGCTTTTTGAGGTTTTATGGGCTCCATTCATGAACTGAATGAAATCTTTTTAGAACAATTTAATGCACACCTTCTCAAGTGATTCACTTTACCACCTCTGTTAAATCACTCAGTAAATGGGGAATGTACTTTTCGTACACAATGGCACATGGATTTGTGTGTCCCACGTGATAATATAAGATGCATCATTCCACTTGCATTTAAACATCAAAAGGACATGACTACTGTTTATGTTTTTCTAGGAATATGGAATTAAACAGAAAGGAGTAGCACAGTCAACTTAATAAGAAATGGAAAACCTGAAAAAGTATATAATCATTACAGAAATCAAGTCAGTACTGAGACTTTCCAAACTTCTCCTCTCCCATCCATGTTTTCCTTCTCTGCTAACGATGCCTGTCCAAGATGTTTTTACTGGTGAGATGGCTTAACACTTCAAGGACCAACTGATCTCTCTCCTCTGAAACAATCTGCATCAAATGGAGAGATAGGGAAAGTGGCACAACCCATTCTATAATAGTAAAAATGGTATAAGGACAGTAATTATAGAGGAAATTACAGACCAATATCACTCATATAATGCTTCTAATATTAAATCTGTAAACTCAGCAGTATATACATGTAAACAGAATCCCAGGGATACGAGGAAGATTTAACATGAGAAAAATGTCGTAATACACATTAGGATTTTAAAGAAAAAATTAACTCAAACATGTTATATAAATTTAGTTTTGGAAAAAAACCCTGTGGTTAGAAAGGAATTGCCTTAAGCTGATAAAATGTACCTTCCAAAAACCTAAGGCAAAAATTATGTTTTAAATGGAATGTTGAAACTCTAAAGAACTTTTGTCTCTTCCCATGTCTTTCTTTTAAGCTTTAATCTATTGTTTATGTAGAAAATACAAGGATCTCAATCTTAATTTTTAGTTTATTACGTTGGTTAGGACTTTTCTTAGACTGTTGAATAGAAGAGGTGAGAGGAGCATTCCTATTAGAGCTACTTCCATGGCTGATGTATGGGAACCCAATTGATTTTTAAAATATTGATTTTGCACTTGGCAATTTTGCTAAACTCTTAGAATTCTCTTTCTTCCTCCTTCATGGCTGATTATGCAAACTATAGTTCTTATTGTTACTGTGACTGAGAACTTTTCTCCAAAAGAAAGGGAATAAATGATAAAACATTATTGTCTGGCACAACTTTATTTCTATTACATTTTCAAACCAATTATCAGACTAAATGGTAGTCACGTTACCACTGATGCCAATTTTCCTCAAATGCGTCTATAAGATCCATGCTTTTCCAATCAAAATCTCGACAGGGATTGGTGGGCTGATTTTACAATGCACATGAAATAGCAAAGAGCCAAGAATAGCCTTAGAATATCTTCTAGGAAGAGTCTTCTCATTTTGTATATACCTCTGTCAATGGTAAACCGTCTCATTAGAATTAACTTTGAAAATCACAAGAAACAGTGTAATGCAGCAGCACAGAGACCCAGCCATAGAAACACACAGATATGGAACCTGCATATATGGAGGGAGTGTTACACACAGGGAGACAAGCATAGACTCCCAATAATGGGTGTTAGGACGACTGAGTTAGTAATTCACCTGGAACTGACTTTTCTGAGTATATGAATCTAATATGATTCAGGTATTGTTTCATATAAAAAAAATTGGACCTAGATCCTTTTGAAAAAGATTTTTACAAACTCTATAACTGACAGCTTGTATTTTATTATTATGTCCACTATTGTATGGAAGTTTATTTTTAATATTAAATTTATTATCTTTTTGACCTCAAGGTAGGGAAGACTATCATTTTGACTTCAAGGTAAGGAAGGATTTCTAAAATAAAGCACGAGAAGCACCAAACCTAAAGGAAACCATTTTTTTTTTCTTTATGGATTTTTAGGAGTGTCTATATTTTCTCTTGAAAGTTTAAAATAAATAGTTCAATGGTAAGGAATACCAGCAGTTCATACATGGAAAATGAAAATGTCCAATACACATTTGCAGAAGTATACTATCTCACTAGGAATCAGGGAAATGCAAACAAAAGCAATACATTGCTTTTTCAAGTTTAGATATTGCCAAATAGTATGTTGAGGTTCCTGTTTCTCCATACCTTCACCAACTCTTAGCAGACTGTTACCATTTCACAACCATCAGATTGGCAGGTTGCTTTCCACATAAGCAGCTACCCTTCACACGCCTCCAGCACTCACCCTATGATCCGGCAGGTCAGAAATCATCAGTGGTTGATAGGCTATTCTTTTCTTCTGTGCACAGTGGGGCTGCATAGCCCCTTTGGAAGGTTGTGTGACCACTTCCGGGCAGTGGGTTATGAGGGGAAGTGTTGTGCCTTGTTTTCCACCCATGCAAGACCCTCTCCTGTTTTTTCCCTGTCATGGTGATGGAGAAGCCCAAGTGGTTCAGATGGTGCAGCTACAAGAGAGGCCCCTCCAGCAGACTGGGTCCCTGACAGACTGTGGATACAGTGTGAATGAGAAATAAACATTTGTTTGGTTGACCAACTAAGGTTGCAAAGTAAATAATAACCTCAAAAAGTCACATGTGCAACCGATTCTTTAAGGTGTAGATAGATCTAGAAATCAAACTGCTTGCTGGGCATTAATACAGAACCTGGCATAGAACTGGCATTCCCTAAATGTGAGTGAGTGAAACCTAGCCTAGCCTACCCTAGTTTTATTTATTTTATAGATTGATTGATTGATTGCTGCATTTGGTCTTCGTTGCTGTGCATGGGCTTTCTGTAGTTGCAGTGTGCGGGCTTCTCATTGTGGTGGCTTCTCTTGTTGCCGAGCACAGCCTCTAGGCGTGTGGGCTTCAGTAGCTGTGGCACGTGGGCTCAGTAGTTGTGACTCACGGGCTCTAGAGCGCAGGCTCAGTAGTTGTGACACACGGGCTTAGTTGCTCTGTGGCATGTGGGATCTTCCCAGACCAGGGATGGAACCTGTGTCCCCCACATTGGCAGGCGGATTCTTAACCACTGAGCCACCAGGGAAGACCTACCCTAGTTTTAGAGACACATAAATGAAATCCGATCCTTCTGATCAAGAAAACCAGACAAGTAGGCTAATATTTACAATACAGTATGTTTTCCCTTGTCCTGTCCTGTTCAACAAACACTAGGCACATATGGGTAATGAACACTCGAAATGTGGTTAGGGTGACTGAAGAACTGAATTTTTAATTTATTAAAAAAATTTTTTTTTTTGTCCTCACCACGCAGCTTGTGGGATCTTAGTTCCCCGACCTGGGATTGAACTCATTCCCCCCTGCAGCAGAAGCACAGAATCCTAACCACTGGACCGCCAGGGAATTCCTTGAATTTCTAATTTAATTTAAAAAACTGAGGCAGTGTAAATTCTTTCCACCGAACACAACTTAAGTGTTTTGGTAGGACTACATCTCATTTTAACTGAAAATTTAGCATCAGAATTGAAACAGGCTTTAAGTTTAAAATATATACCGGATTTCTGAAGACTTTAAAAAAGTGTGTGTATATATATATATAAAATATATATACACACTTTTAGAGAAAATATCAATAGATTTTATGTTGAGATTGAAAAATGCTTAAATAATATTTTAGATATATTGGGTCAAATAAAACATTTGATCTCATCTGCTCTTTTTACTCTTTTAAATGTGGCTAGTAGGAAGTCAAGATTACATATATGGATATTATTTCTATTGGACAGCACTGCTCTAACTCCAAATACGGTATCTCATCCCAACGAATATGCCTGATACACGTTGGAACCTTAGGAAAGCAATGCATGCTGAGCCTCACCTGTGGCAGGAAAAGGCTCTATATATTGTAAAGCAAAGAGCTTTACAGACACAAAGGGTATCAGTGTTTCTTGCCAAAACACGGTCCTATCCATTACTGTACTCATCTTCATGTAAACCTAGTGAATCAGGTGTTGTTAACCTTTCTGAGCTTAAGTTTTCTTAACGATAAAAGGTGGATTAGTGACTGCCATTTCCCAACTCTTTGGCCTTGAAGTCAGTTTCTGCCCGTCCCCTATTCTAGTCACACTATAGCCAACCCTGAAGTCCAGGCCGATACAAATCCCCCTTCAGGCTTCTGCTGCCTTCTCTGATTGCTACTCCCCTAAATAACCAGCCAAAGGTGACAAGTTGTTAGACTAGATCTATAGGATTAGAGGATGACTCATCTCAGATACTAAATAAGCCAAACTGGTGAATTTCGGCAATTCCTATCATCTCCTCTTTATCTTTTCCTTAGGGTTTTGCCAATATTCAACTTAAGTCTAAGTCTCTTCTTTTTTGGACTCCTTGGGTGCTGGGAATGAGATGAGGGACTGAATGCCCCTCTCCAAATATCCTCATACTCTTTCTTCCGAAGTAGGTGTAGAATCAGATTTAAATAATCCATGGTATTTGGATAGACGGCATCAGCCATGCAATTACACTCAAATGGCCCAGCAGGCTCACTGACTACTTGGGAACTCTTCCAGCCAAGCCCCACTTAGTTGAGAGGCTACACATGGAGGGCAGGACCCACACACATTCTCTGATGTGGACACTGACCATGGCATGAAAATTGCCACTGCTGCCCAAACCAGCATCTCTTGTGAATGTAAGCCAAAGCAAAACAAAGTTACCTGGCCTCATTTCAGGGTATGCTTAGTTAACCAGCAGTGCATCAAATTCAAAATATACCTTTATGGAATTCAAAGCACCTGTATTGTGTAGAATGATGCCTTTATGCGGTTCAGAAATGTATCACCCAAGACAGGCTGTGTCATTAATAGCCAACTTGCTTAACATTTGAAATGAAAGAACAGAGAAAATGTTATAGTTGCTTTATTTAACAAAATTTATGCCAACTTCTCTATCTATATACATACGTGTTTCAAACTCGGAGCAGCAGACACACAAACTGTTAATGCAGGACTTTTTAATAATGCTTAAAACATGTTACGCAATGTTTTGTTTTCTGCTCATACTGACGTTAACAGATTCAAAAATTATTCCAAAGGCTGAGTGGCATCACGTCTTCATTTTCTGGGGTGGCTTAAGAAAGAGGGATGGAACTTTTGAGGGTTAATACACTGTGTTCAGTTTAGCTCAACCAAGAGCACTTATTAGCCCATGAGAGGGGCTCACAAAGTGTTTTGGACTGGGGATAAAAATTTGAGTAAAATAGAATCTGAGTATACTTTTAAAAAAAATTTTCACTGTCATATCATAAATATAACAAGGTTGTCTCATTTCTGATCCCCCAAAGAAAACCTATTTTAAAAAATAAGTTAGAAATGATTTTAATAGTAAGTACTATGAGTAACATTTACTGAGTAGAGACCCTTCAAAATCAAGGTAAGAAAGAGTAGACAAATACTCAACACAGTTCTGCCCCTACCTTCTCCAATTTTGTTCGTTTCATGACATTAAGCTACATGTTAACAAGCTATTTTCTAAAGTTCTTTATATAGGGAAGACAGCCATTTTTTGCTTTCTCAGTTTTTTATGACTTCCAGGAGCCCTCTGAATTCCTTACAAAGTACTGCGGTTCTGGAAATCTCAAAAAGCCTAGCTACATATTCTACTCACAAAATTTTGCTCTGTACAAGTACATAAGCTGAGTTTTAGGTAATACTTGAAAAACAGTTATGCTGCAAAGTGTAAATGTTTCATGTTGACACTTAACACTCTGACCTGATTCATGGTTATCTTTCCTGAAAGGTCACGGTCTAGCCTTTCGGGAAAGATGCTACTAAACAGTGAGGTATAGAAGGAGAAAAATAATAAAGCACAGCCTTTTCTTCGCCTCTCAACACCTTAAGAGCCTTCTTTCATGATGGGGGCTGGGGTGGGGAGGGAATAACAGATCTATGCATGGATAAAACTTAAGAATGCTCTCCTTTATGTACAGAAGTGGTACACACAATCCATTTCCCAAAAAGCACCAACTAGAAATGCACTGGGACTAAATACTGTACTGCAATGATCCACCGGTGTTTCTACTCCCATTTGTTCATATAAATCAGACCCATCACCTACTGTGCTTTCATTTTCTAAAAATGAGATCAGACCATTATAAAAATGTACTTCCAAAATAAATTATTTCTAGAATATAAAATGTTTTATATTTTTCCAGCCCACATAACTTCACTATAAAATAGGAAATCAGAAAATTAGCTACTGCAAGTTTTCGTATGGTAAAAAATATATGTGTACACACATATATACACATATAAAAAAAACCCAAGTTTTAAATTTCAATAAAAACTAACCAATCAACTTAATGATTATGTATTAAACTATACACAAGCCATGTTGAATATCTGTAATGAGAACCAACTACAAAGAATTACAATCTGATGTATCAGAGGATAACCTAAGACTTTCCCACGTGGAAAGAAAAATCAGGAGTCTCTTAACTTACTACCCAACACAACAGAAATCTCACTCATGCCTTTCTCAGATGTAACAGCCCCCAGTTTCATTCGCTGCCCTCAATTCCCTAAGGAAGGAGTCTTTAAAAGGGAGGAAAACACGTGAGTTGGGGCTGCCTTGTGGCTGTGCTGTGTGTGCTCTGCGTTATGGTCGGTTCCCCGCTGCGTGGGCAAGTGAGGACTAGAATCCAGCCTGAGCTGCTTTTGTAAAGCCATCCATCTGCCCAAGCAGCCGCAATGGTGCAGAGGGTGGGCTTTTTTCTAGTGTACACAAAGGTGCTGTGGAGACCAGCCCCAATCCTGACTCCTGCTGGTGGAAGGGTTGCTGGAGTGTTCTTGGAGCTGCTTCCCAGGAAGGTGAGCAACGGGGAAAGCCTGACTGCGGCTGAGATAAATTAGAAGCAGGTTGTTACCACTGATGAAAACCAGGGACAGCATTCCTGTAAGCTTAACAGAGGTGGTGGGAGGTGTTCATTTTGTTGATTCTTGCCTGTTTTTAGTATTTTCATCAGGGAAAACCTTAAGGGGCCTCAAGCAAGGGAAAGGGACAGGTGAGCAGGGAAGCTATCTCATTTCACAGGAGGGCCTGTTCAGAAAACCCACCAAGGGAGAGCAGGGTAAGACCTGGCAGGGGTGGGGGACAGTGTCTGTGATCCACTGGTGATGGAGGAAGAAAGAAAACAGTGTGCAGGTTCCACCCGTGGTCTGCGATGAGTTCCCAAATGAAAACTGGTCTCATTAAAGCTACAACTTTCGTCACAATCCTATCTATCTTGATTTGTCTCCCCAAACTTTCTCTCTGTTGAAAGAAGCCTGTTCATTCACATTTTAAGACTTACTTGACTTTTGTGAGAGTGGTAAGGGCAAACAGGAGATAATTTTAGATATTCTCCCTCTGTGACCCTTTCTTCTCCTTCCCCACCCCCAAAAAGGCACATTCCCTCCCCAACTGTCATAAACCAAGGTATTTAAAAAGAAAGCAAAAGCCTGAAAATGTTCCTTTCTTCCCCTAACAACACTTGCTGTTGTAGTAAATTCAGGCCAACCTTTGGAATTATTCTTTAAAAGGGTCAACAAGAGCCCAACTCTCTGTGCTACAGAGAACACTTAGCAACACTGCAGAGTGGGTGAGGGATTTAAAAGAAGGGCCACTTTTCTATAACCAAACTTAAGATAACTAACAAAGTAGAAAATATACTTTCCATTATGTACCAAATATTCAGGAGATGAGTTAATGCAAAAAAAAAAAAAGTGGATGTGTACACCAACACCTGGGTTTAATTCTTCAGTAGCATTTTGTTATATAAAGAGCATGTGTACAACACTCTAAACTTGCCCCTCTGAATGGATTAGAAATGATTTTTATCTATGCAGAAAAAGGTTGCTGACCAAAGGGAAGTCTCAGATCCCATGGAAAATCTGTTCAAAGTTTCCCTTCGCCCCAGACAAATGCATACACGTGAAATCTGTGTGCACTTCCTCGGGGGCCACAGACACCTTATGACATCCAGTCACCAGGCTCAGACGCCAGGCTCTCCACATTCCCAGGAAGACCTGAAGACTGAACCAACCTCCCATCCCTGCAGTCTGTATTATCCTACAGAGTCAGGGAGGGACACAAAACCAAACAAACCAAACCAGAATCAATTAAAAGTAAGAAAAACAATTTGCTTCCAAGACCAGTTTTTCACTTATTTGCCCTTGGAAGAAAGAACATCCCAATCTCTAGTTGCTTCTATTAAATGCCGTTGGCCATGACTCATCCACTCTTCCTGGTCTTCGTAGAGCCGTCCACAAAACCAGCACTTAAATATACACTGTGATGAGTCATCAGGCAAGGAATCCACCACCTGGTAGTTGTTTTTATGAACTTTTTTAAGTTTCATTTTCAACATCATTTGCCTTTTTATCTGATTGGCTTCCTCCACATTCTGGTAGGTCAGCCGGACATGATGCCGCCTGATGCCTAACTGACACCTAGTCCTCTCTGATAGGACCACTTTGAGGACGTTGCCTTTGTACTTGTTTATTACCTTCATCACATTGGATACTTCTGGTGAGTCGACATCAGGATGGTTTAACACGATGACAGGCTGGTTCCGACGGGGGCATTTGATCAACTGGTCTGGTTTAGCTGCTATCAGTCGAAGTTGTCTTGCAACCTGAAAAATGGAAGGATCCTTGAAACAGCGGCTGGGATCAGCCTGAATTTTGCTTTTCTTCTTGGATGAGTTGACTTGTTTGGTTTTATTTTTACTTACAGGAAGACTTCTGGAAAACAGTTTCCCTTGCTTACTCATTTCACTGCTTCCTTGCTGTCCATGCAGGAGTCCAGTTTTTTTAAGCATGGTGCTACAATTAGCACTCTCTTTTCTTGATTTAGCCCAAAGAGATAGATCATGATTCTGGGACATGTCTATTGGCCCACTTTCACTTGTCGAAGAGTGTAAGTCCAAGTCTGTCTGTTTCACTGGGCAGAACGGAATGGGTTTTATTAACTGTGTCTCACTGCAGGGGATGCTGACAGGTGCTTCACATGTAGCCTCTAGAATGTGGGAATTCTCAGAGGAATTAAGAACCCTCAACACAGCCCCCTTCGGGATCAATACTGGAGGAGCCAAACGTGGCTTCCTGGTTACTCCGCTTTCGGTTTTCCCACTGCTGCCTTCTACAAGATGCGGATATATCTGCTGATGAGTAAGCTGTCCATTAATACCAACGTCATCCTGAGGTTTTGGGAGAGTACCTGTGGAATAGCCAGTGCTGGTAAATGACACGTTAATTTCCTGAATACCTTCAGAGGTAGCTTTCGAAGTGACCTTAGATGCCTTCCCTACAGAATGACGATGTGCATTACTTGCAGCCAAAGATGAAGGCTTGCCACAGGATTCAATTAACTGGGCTATCTTTCTGCGCAAGAGTTCAATTGACTTTATTTTGGACGTTGAACTATTCCACTTAACGCCCTCAGGGACGTTTTCAGATCCAGAGCTCAGAGAAAACACTGATGAGATGACTGGGCCTTCAAAGGAGTCATTAGTCTTTTCAGAATTCTTTAATTCCAAAGGTTTATCCCCAGACTGTTGAGATCTGATTCCATCTTCTCCCGCTATGTTTATGTGTAAATACTCACTTTTAGGTTGAGAGGAAATCTGGCCTGTATTTGAAACTGCCTTGTGTTCCTGTGTCTGGTTATGTTTCAGCTTCTTATTAGGGGGAGCCATTTTTACAGGAAAACTGATCTCATTTCTAGATTCCACGTCCTTTTTACTTAGGGGCAGTGAGTCCTTTTCTCCAGAGAAGGAAACGGTTGCAGGCGATGCAGCAAGAGGAAATAACTGCTGTGAGTCACTGTGTAAATTTCTTCCATCTTCAGTAAAAGAAACGGCAGCTTTACATGGAAAAGAGTTTGACGTAGTTCCAAGACCACTTAAAATACCATTTTTTATTAGAGATGATGGAGAATGACCTTTTAAGGCAATGGAAGGAAGAGCAGTTCTTTGTGGATATGTATAACCTTTTTTCTGCAAACCCTCAACTCTATCAGGGTTGAGAAAGGATTCTCCACCACTGTGCACGCTAGAATTTGACGTGAAAAAGTCATAAGACCTTACCCATTTCACGTTTTTAAGTTGTTTCTGAACTGATGATTGAAGATTATGGATGCCTGCAAGTTTTCCAACATTCCTTTCGATCATTAGTGACTTTGTTTGTTCTGCAGAAGCCATTTTTTCCTGTTCCCTTGAATCTTTCTCTTTAGTCACATGTTCAGAATTACCTCCATCACCCCCACCAGCGGCAAGGCAATTATTTTCTTCCAGAGGAAACAGTTTCAGCACAAGCTGCTGTGTTCCATTGACAACCTTCACATCTATCAACTGGGCTAAACAGTTTGCAGGGACGATTAGTTCCGCTGGTGCCACAACCGTTAATGGCATTCCCGGCTGAACAGGCTCTTTTGCAGGGGATAACACTTCCACCTCCACACTTTTGTTCTCAAACAGGTTGACTTCATTGGGCTCTGACAGCGTCACTTTATTTGGAATGCACACGACATCTTTTTGGTACTCCTTTGATTCAGGTAATAACATTATGTTGTGCATTCTGTCTTTATTTGAATGGAGGGAGAACCTTGAAAGTTGATCTGACAACTTATTTTGAAACGCAGTCCTTGGACTGGAAGCTTTTAAAAGCTCTGGGTTTTGCTTGGATGCACTGATTCTTTTTGGCTCCAGCTTGGCAATGGTTTTGGGCAGCCGTTTTCCACCAGCCTTCTCGTGGACTCTCTTCCTGTGTTTGACAATGTAGTCATTTCTAATAGCACCATAGTCACAATACTCACATTGATAAGGGAAAATGCCTGTGTGTTTCACCAAGTGCCTCTGAAACTCCCCTTTAGTGTAGGAAATGTAGCTGCAGTGAGAACAAATGAATTTAATCTCTTCATGCTGAAGTGTGTGCTTTTTGTACTGCAGAGGGTCCTTCGTGGAAAATCGACATTTATCACAATAGTATTTGCCTGGCTTAAAGTTCCTTACCTTAAATTTGTTATTGACAGAACTTGAGATGGTTTCCGGTTTATTCCCTATGTGAGTAGCACTGTGATTATTGTTCACAAAGTGGAAGTGGGGAGGGGCCACACCTAGGCTGCATTTGAAGCAAACATATTTGTCCTCCTTTTGGCTTTGCCCAGTATCCTTTTTCAGATCCTGAAGTGGGATCTTGTACACACTTTTACACTTCACACATGTAGCAACGGTCATCGTGGCAGCCTCTGCCTCGGAGACTTGATACAGAAGAGTCTGAGCTTCTTGTCTATCTGGGCGAGTCGCTCGATTAGCATTAGGCTGTTTGAGCGACATGGTCAAGGAATTGTGTCCGTCATCCACTTGTGTAGTCCACAACTGCTGTCCACTATCCTTCATCTTCTTCATTTGCATTTCTAAAAAGAGGCCACTGAAATCCAGAGAGACATGATAAGACTCTTAGGAAGCATCCTTCAGTATACTTTGTAGCTGGCTTCCCAGGAACATATTATCTTTTTTCATAAACCACCACAGTAGGTCATGATCCCAAAATATGACTGTTTCCAATTCTCTGATATTCCAGGCAACACTGAAGGGGAAAAAAGATATCACAAAGCATCATTAATAGATGAACTTAAGGTTTAGCTAACGTATTTCCAAATTTACCCTATATTTCAATGGCCTTGGGGATTTTATGCTAAATCTTGACCTACTATCTTGAAACACATGTCGACAGTGATACACAGTACAACAGAAATGGCAAATAACCAGCCTAAACTGAAAACATTTTCAAACGCCGCCCCCCTAAAAGTCATCACTTTAGGCCAACCATAAACATAGATATACTGGGGTAATCATGGCAGTCATTCAGAATAGCCTTTGCTGAGTGAGTTATTTTTAAGTGTCACTGAGAGCATTCTAGCAATTTCACAGGTATAATTTCATACCAGCCTCACTAAAACCTTAGGAGGCTGGCATTTTAGTTTCTAAGCACACAAGTTAACCAGTGGTAGAGCCAGGACTCTGGCTCAGGTGTCCATTTGTTTCTATGTTACGGCGTGGATCCCAACTCTCTCTCTCGTGTGCCCCATTTGCTTTCACAAGTGGTAAGAAGACAATACTATCCTGCCAATACTAGGCAGACAAATACTTATTCCTTCAACATCTTACTGAGCATCTATCAGGTGTCAGGCACTGCTCTAGGCGCTACAGGGCAGTGACCAGAAGCAAATCCATCCCTCCCCTCACAATGGTACAGAGAGGGGAGACAAACTGTATATTTATTTGGCAGATGGTGGCAAGTGACTGCGGAAAACAAACCATAAAGCCAGGCAAGGGGGACAGGGCGTAACTATGTGATGAAGTTGTAGGGCTGGGGTGTGGAGAGTCAGGAAAGGCCTCAAGAGAAGCTGACGCTGGAGCAGAGACCTCGGGGCAGCCTGGGAGGAGGGCGTTTCAAGCTGAGGGAGGGGAGGGGGGAGCTCTGTGGGAAGTGGGCCTGGAGCACTGGAGCACCAGCAAGGAGGCTGAGGCTGGGGGGCAACGAGCAAGAAAGGCCGGAGGGTACTGGGCAGGGGAAGATCTATGGTGCAGCATCGTAAGCATGTGGCTTCTCCCCACGTGAGGAGGAGACCCGGGGAGAGACTGGAGCAGCAACAGAACACGACATGATCTGATCTATATTCCAGCCACTGCCTCCGGCTGCTACAGGGACCGGAGTCTCAGAGGGCGAAACCATGGCAGCAAGGACACAGGGGAGAGAGAGTAAGGCGGCCTGGAATGCAGCTCCTGTTTTCTAGAGCCAATACCACAATATGTGTAATGCAGTGATTTTTACATAAAAATAGGTAATTATCTGTCACTACGCATTCTTTTTTCAGAATACACAGAACTAAACAAAAACCACCCCAGTTTGGGACCTGCTAAAAGCCTTTCTGTTTTGACCTTAAAAAAACCACTTTCAACCTGTTGAGCCTCAATTTTTTCATCTGGCAATCAGAATTACGGATATTTATCCAACCTCTTCCACAGTCCTGCCATGATGACTAAAACGCTAAACAATACAAGACAACACTTTTAAAATTTTAAAGCACTTCCCTGAATGTCAAGAGGTGCACAGAGGCCTCAGTAAGTGCTTGTTCAATGATGGGCAGCGATACGAATGGGAATTAGCAGCTTCCTTCTGGCACCCTGCTAATAGGCCAAGAGCTGTACAGAGTAAGTCTGGAAGGCCGACCTGGGGGAGCAGAAGGTCTTGCTATGGGGTGGAGAGAAACAATTATTGCGTATCCAGATCTAGCATACAACCTGCCTTTAAAAACATTTTTGGAAAGCACCGTAAGAACGTACCACATTGATGACAATCTTTATTTTCTTTTGCAGTAGTATCTTTTCCTATTTTGCTTTTGCAAAAGACAGTTGCCTCCTTTCAAAAACAACTCCCAGCATGCAGTCAAGCATCTAGGGACGCAATCAGACTTGCCCCACCCCAAGTGTGTATGTAATACACACCAAGCGGGCAGAGGCCTGTGGGGTTGCAAGGTGCAAACCTATCCCCTCAGTGTTCAAACACACACCTATGCAAGGGGACTGTGCACAGGACAGGACACGTGGATGCCTCAAACCGCAAACTGACAGGCACGGGCAAAGACAAGGACGGTCATTTTCCTCTGCACTCCTGGTACACATACAGCAGGCAGAGCTTTCAAAGGAGTCACTGGGAGAAGCTGACGCACTTCACTTTCTGGATTTGTAAACTGGCTTTAGTGAAAGGAGACAGGAGTGATACCCAGAACTTCTGCACTAATGAAGTGACCTCAAGCCAGCCACCCATTTGTATCTGCTCACTCTTCCATGCTCACACAGATGAATGCTTAGCCCTGAAGTTGCAGACTTTTTATCATCTAAAAATGCTACTATTGTCAACATGTTCAAGTTGGCATCTCCATCCTGCTAAAATAGAGGAAGCAATGGCTGCAACCAGAGCCTAAGAAAACCACTGGCCCAAGGAATGCAGAGGCTGAAAAGAGGCTTTAAGGGGATCTGGTCCAGTGGTTCCTGAATCTGGAGGAGCTGCAGAATCAGAGCTAAAATAGACATTCTTGGGCTTCATCCCAAAGCTCATCCATCTAAATCTTAGTGGGAGAGGGGAGAAGAGACATTTATGGTTTGTAAAAGCACTCCATATAATTCTGATGAAAAGCCAGCATCAGAAATCACTGGTTGAAACTTCCAGCAACATTTCAATCCTTTAAAACATCTTCACCAGTTGGTCATGCAGCTGATGCTCTAATACTACCATGAGCCAAACTCCCTCTCTCTTTGGGCAGCTAATTTTATTTTCACATAGTTATCACTGTCCAGAATTTACCTTTAAATAAAACTGAAACCAACCTTCTTGTAACTTCCTTATATCCTGACCTTGGAGCTACAAACAACTTAATCCCTGATAGACCAGTAATTAATCTGCTCCTTTCCTGTCTCAATTCTGTTCACAAGAGGTGCATATCAGCCAAGATGTACATATCTGATCTACCAGCCTCATAATCCTGAGAGAGAAGAAGAGAAGAGGAAAAAGAAGAAGAGGAAAAGAAGGAAGAGAAAAAGAGGTAAGAAAGGAAAGAGGCAGGGAGGGAAAAAGAAAGAGGGGGAGGAAAGAAAAGAAAATAACTTACTTGCCTGGTACAACCTGCTTACCAACTCTTTAAAAAAAAATCACAAAAGGCAGTTTTGCCATTTTCTCTCCAAATCCTTTTAAAACTTGGAGGTGTCATTCCTCCTGGAACTGAAGACGTGAAATCTCAGACTGAACGGTAAAATCACATACCTTAGCAAGAAGAGGAGAGCATCCTGCTGGAGGAGAGTTCTCTCTAGAGAACTAACCAAGCCTGCTTGGTGCCTCAGTAATGCAGAAGCCTCCTGGTGGTGCTTCTGCAAAACCATCTCAGCAGTTATTTTGAATTAGGAATCCACAGAAGCAAGTGTCAATATGAAGCATGAGGCTGTGATTAGCAAATGCAGTTTAATGGGGAGGCAAGACACTAGGCCATGACCCAGTTACGTCACCTGTTTGAAAGTGCCTTCTTGGCTTTTAAACCATTCTCAAAATAACGCATGTTTCTACCTTGGTACTTCCCTCCGTCCAGGTGACAAAGATGTCAGGCTTCTTCAAAACAAGCAGACAAAGTTCTCTTTGGCCACTGCAACATGTGGAGCTAGTTGTGGGTGAAAAAGATCTCAGATGTAGCACCCCAAGACAGAGGTAAATGGACGCAGTGGCACAGAAGAACTCAGATGGCTTTGATGTTGGCATTTATACTTGGACACTCCTGAGGCTACACTAAGCACACCTGAGTAAATGGGCTCCCAAGACCTTGTTCCCTCCATACACCTTTCTCTACCTGGTTCACATTCAGGTACAACCACCTGTGAAGTGGGGTCCTCTTGACAGATTACTGTCCAGTGGACTGATGACCAAGGATTACATGAAACACTGTAGATAAAGGGCCGTGTGTGTGCCAGGTGCTGGGGGCACTAATCAATCACGATTAACACCAGTGTCAGTGATCACCTACCTTCCACACTCACAACACCTGTTACAAAACCTCTGCATCTGACCTCCTAGAACTAGAGACGTACATTTTTTAAAGTTCATTTAGGAAGGTTCTCGAAAACACAGAAAATACTTAGTATTATTAACTCTGGACACAACAATAAAATAGCTACTTAATGTTAAGTTGTCTGCCTTTATACAGCAAAAAGTGAGCTTTTTAACGCAGAATTATCTCCAGCATCAGACAAAGGCAGCTTCCACACACAAAGAGGAGGGGCACAATGTGTGACAAATGTGCTTCCTCTAGACTGAGTCTTGTCTTTTCTGGGGAAAAAGCCTAAGGGCAGCATCCACTACTGGTGGGTTTTCCTTCTGACTCTGAGCTCACTTGACCTGGTTTCTTAAAAATTTATCATGGGGACAGATGGAGAAAAACAGAGTTTGTTAGAAACCAGTCACATTGAGGGCTATAAAAATCATGAAGGTTGTGTAAGTTTTTATTAAAAAGGAAGCATTTGACTTCTAAATACCGGAAACATCAAGTGCGCAACAGAATTAGAAGAGCAATAAGCAGTAAAATAGTGTTTAAAGCTACAGATCGCGGAATCAGATTACAGGGTTTCAAATCCCAGTCCCACTGCTTTCTAGATGTCTGACCTGGAGCAAACTGTCTGAATCCTCACCTGTAAAATAGACAATAAACAGTACCTACCTCACAAGGTTGTCGTGAGGATTAAATGTGACAGTGTGACTATAAGTGCTTATATAAGTTACTTACACATAAAACTATTGAGTATTATTCTCCCTTTTTTATGAAGAAAATAGAAGAAATGATGCCTATCACATAAATAGTCCAAGGGGCTAAAATACAGGCTTCTTTGCTGCCTGGAAATTGCTTTTTCTGGAATACACAGTGAATCTCATTTTATAATTTTAATTATAGTTGCTTGGCTGTACAGTCTAAAAGATAATTTACCTCTGGGACCAAACCATCCACCTTGCCTTGGTGGCAAAGGGGCCAACAGGTGATTATAATCACCATGGAAAAGATGCTTTAACTACAAGAGTGCTCATTACAACTTAGGCTTACATATAATCCATTGATAGTTACCGAACGACCTTTTCCTCTCCAAGCCCAGTTGAACTGTGAATTATCCCTGTAGCAAATGAACGTGTCCCCACACCAGATGTTAGTGAGAAAAGTTTAAAAAAAGTGGCTAGACAATTAAACCATGTGCATGCTACGTGGATCATCACATACATCTTCTGTTCATGAGAGATGCCCAGCAAACTCAGCAAATTTTAGTTGTCTGACTGTATCCTTCCTGGACACTGAAGCAAATTTAGGAAGCTCTTCCAGAAACCTTTTCATTGGGGCTTCTACCATATCCACGGCTAGGGCAGGAATGTAGCTGCTCCGCCCATGAGGAGCAGAGGGAATGGAGTTGGCAGGTTTGTAGTTCAAACTGATTCTGTCCCTTATTTTCTGGGTCCCCTTAGGCAAGTGATTTCTCTCTACTTATTGTCAGGCAAGGAAACAGGCTTTAATATCATCAAACTTAAAGGGTAATCAGGAGAAGCAAACTAGGATCGTGCATGCAAAGCACTCAGTCTGGTGGCACATGCACTCCAAAATCCTCTCTGCTCCTTTTGTCTATTTAGCCATAGATAGCAAAGGCTAGTCTAACTAACGTTTCCTAGTAACCAAAATTTTAAAACATTCTACCCCTAAATGACCATTAGCATGTAAACGAGTGATACCTGATCAGTGAAACAATGCAACATTAGGTATGTAAACTGCCAACATTTCTCCAGTTAAGTTAGTATTTAAGAAGAAACTGTTGCCTCACTCAGCAAGAACTTTCCCAGACAATTACAAAGAATCAGAATTGAATGGTAAATAGATCTAAACAATGAAAAAATCAATGAAGTATTTTCTTTTTGCTAATCTATCTTGCACTTGAAATGACTGAACTGAAAACTGATGGCCATCTTGATGGCAAAAAATACTTCCAAATGTTGCTGACAAACGTACACCTTTGAGACCTTAGACTTCCTTCTGAAACCAAGTGTATTACTTGCAGCACACAATGAGGCAAGAAGGCTGAACAAGAGCCCCTGTTCTGATTCCTCAGCTTTCCAGATGAAAAGTGCAATAGAATGAAAAGGGCCATCACCTTGGGGTCTCAGGAGCAAGGTTTGAAACCTAGGTTTTTGACTTAGAAGCCGTGTCATTCTGGACTCAACCTCTTTGAGCCTGAGTTTCCTCACTTGTAAAATGGGAATAATGCCTGATTTACATGGCTGATGTGAGGAAATGGTAAAACGCAGCTAGCAGGCAGCATTACGCTCGGCAGGCAAACTACATGTTTTGACAACAAATAAGTCAACATATTTCTGTTGAAGATTCCTTCCAATGTAGAAGAGTCCAGTAATCCCAGAGAAGCAGAATCTTAGTTTAACAAACGAGCTTAATGAGATAAAGGTCTCTGGCTGAGTGCTCTGGCTGGAGGTGAGGATCTTCTCTCCCACCCTCCAGTCTACAAAGGGAGTTACCTTGGGACTGAATGGCACTGCTGAGCACGTGAACTGAAACTACACCAGAGAACAAAGGAAGTTATTATTATAGTTTTTTAAAAATAGTTTAAATAAGAGACAACATTTCTAAAGAAAGAATATGACTAGTGCTAGAGTTTTTAAAGTCTAAAACTTACAGTTCTATACAAGGAAAAAAAATTTGAGGCAAATATGCTCTTGTTAGCATTTTTAAAAAAAGGTAAAAACAAGGTAGTACTACAAGCAATATTACAAAACTCTATGTTATTAAACACACCTAGTAACTTCAGGTCTCTAAAGGTGATAAAAATGAAGGACAAATGTGTCTTTGTACTCCCCCCCTCCCCCGAGTTTTGCCTTAAAGTCAAAATTTTGTAGAAGAAATGGAGCAAGAGTTTAATAAAAAGTATAATTAAACAAAGAATTATCTCCCACTAAATCAGTGATTCTTAACCTTGGCTGAATCAAGGTAATCAACTTGTCATAATATGTTAAACTTATTTAAAGAGGTCCCTTTGATGTTTAGTCGCCCTCCTGCACAGAGAATTTACCTGGGGAGCTTTAAAAATAATGATGCCTGGGCTCCACTGTGTTGGGTGGAAGGCTTTGGGAATTTTAAAAGCTTCCCAGGTGGTTCTAATGTGCAGCCAAGGTTGAGAATCACCACCAGACGTTACAGGTAGAGAGGAGCACATGGGGGAATGGCCAGAGTCATTATCAGCACTCCTGTGCAGTCTTTTCTATACCAATCCAATCCACCCTTGGGTGCCTGGAGGTGAGGCAAGGCCACTGCCTTGATCTGTAATGGTGTGAGCAGGCAGGGAGGCTCTGGCTCCTACCCTTGCTTATTGGCCATCTGACCTTGGAAACATCCTCACTGATGCTGTCTGTGGAGTGTGTAAGCACAGCAGCCACTGCAGATTCTCGGAAACTGAAATGTGCCTGGCATGGTGTGAGTACGACCATGAGCCAGGGCTGTGTACCCGACACCCGCCGCAGGCTGCTGTCTTTAAGGAGTGGGATCAGGAGATGGAGAGAGGGAAACGGGTGGTTTCAGTAAAGTGGTAAATGCTACACTAGTGACCTGACCGGGGTGCTCTCAGCGGCTGGCTGTGTTGCCAATCCTGGAGCACCGTGGCCCGAGTCAGGTGGAAGGGGTGTGTGAGAAGGCGGATTCATACGTTACATCCATTACTCCTCAAAGTACCAATTACCTCCAATTACCTGCTTCTTGTAAGATCTGGAGATACTGTGGCTTTTCTAAGGTCATGGAGTTGGTCGGCTGGCATCTAGTCTAAATTCTATCTTTTCTGCTACCCTGCCGTGTGAGGCTGTGAACTGCATAGTTGGGCACTGTTCTTACTGCCTGCCCAGAGCCACTGAGCTGCTGATTGAGTCAAAAGCACGGAGAGTCCCATGGGCTCTTCCTTCTCTTCTCAGGCACCGAGTCCCAGCCGGTGTCAACCTCAGGCCCTGGCATAGGCGTCTACGCTCAGAACCCTGGGAGGCAGCAAGGCAGCGCACAAGGGGCCCTGCAACAGAAACCAGACACTTGGGTCTAAGTGCTGGGCCCATGTAGCCTTCGTTTCTTCATGCACTTTTCTAGAAAATAAGGGGAATGAGCCCCCAAAGTGCTTCTCAAGCAAGGGAGCGTAAAAGAAAAGGGAAGAAAGGCTTCCCAGGACTCAGGTGAATGAATGAATCAGATTGTCCTTTTCCTGGGGCGGGCTCAGGGCCTGTGGCTTAAATTCTTCCCAGGTGATTCTGATGCCTCCCCACTCCCCACCCTATGATGAGAATGTCTCCATCTGGGGGGCTCTAGCCACTTTCACTCCCAGGATGGATCCTGGAGATTGTAGCTGGCCAAGTCTGAATATGTGAACAAAGAAAATGCAGTCTATGCCCGGCAGCTTGAGAAAAATCAAGACTGAGAAACATCACCGGTGAGGACGACCCTGTTTATCACAGTCAACGGCACAGGGCTTGGTCACACAAGGCACTCAACGAGCATTGGCTGAATAGAGTCAATGAATGAAAGAAACATCAGCCTGCCTGGAGACAATAACAATGTTCTTTGTTCTTTTTTTCCTCTTAAACTGGTCCAGATCCCCTTACTTTAAAGCAAACAGACCAGTAGACAGATGTGTGTGTTTTTTAATTGCTATTACTGGATTTTTAAAAATCAGGGAGGAGGCCCAATAAATAAAATAATGCCCTCCTTTGTCTGTTCTCACAACGCACCTTACAATGAACGTTTAACAGCACAACAAAACTGGATACCTACAAAAGTGTTATTTTTCAAGGCTGTGTTAGATCCAAGAAATAAAAACAAATTAAAAAAATGCATCCTAGGTTAAAGATAACATCGATATAACTTAAAAAAGCCAAACATTTGTATTCTACCTAAATAGACTATATTGGGATATTGGTTTTTAAATCGCCAATTGCTGGGCCAGTATCTCCTGCTGTGCACACACATCAGGGGTTGGAATGAACTTTGCATACCTGACTCAGAGAGAGATAAAGAAATACATTCCGATTCTCTCTGCTCTTTTATAGGAAGTCCTGCCTGCTCCTGGAGACCACGGTTTTCCCACTCTTGGTGACTTCAATTCTAAGCTTAAGGGATAATGTTTAAGGGTTCGAACACAACAGTTTAGCTGTGTAGACGTTTGTTTTTAATCAGGACACAGTGCTCAGTATTTCACTTCCTAATTTTTTCATGTTAGGTTGATCAACTGTTCATTATCCCAGTTTTTAAAATCAAGGGTATTTTCACGGGATACACGGAATAACGAACATATATAGAGGAATTTAAGTGTTTTCTTTCATTCTCTCCTTTGGCTTTCCCTTTCCGATTTAGGCATTTTCATTCTTTTGCACCCTGCGTGGTTTCCTGGCCTCAAACTGCCCAAGGACCCCAAGGCAACAAGATAAAAGGGCAGCTGAGATGCGGGAGAGCCCACAAAGAGTGACATCAGCATTTAGAACCAAGTCACGCCTTCATCTTTATCCTCCCTTTACACCCTCACCAGCAAAAGATGGACAAGCCCATCCCCGGGCACATGCCCCAAAACTCCCAAGGAAAGACAATGCCAGTCTGGTTTTCAAGTTTATTGTTGGCACACACACCGACGGTACACGTTATCCAAGGCCCGTCCACGTCTCACAGCGCGGCTGCTAGGAAGGGAAGGCGCGGGTACAGTGGGTTTACAGCCTCGTCCCCAGGGGTCGTCTGGGCCCCTTCCAGGGGTTTCTTCTAACCACTGAAAACCGGACCACGTCAACGCTGACCTCCGAGGCCCGCAGGAGGCTTTAAAAATGGCCTCCTGACGACACTTCCTGCTCGGAGCCGACCGGTAGGAACTCTCCCAGGAGATGCATCATTTAAAACGCTGGGGGCGGGGGGCTTCCCTGGTGGCGCAGTGGTTGAGAATCTGCCTGCTAATGCAGGGGACACGGGTTCGAGCCCTGGTCTGGGAAGATCCCACATGCCGCGGAGCAGCTGGGCCCGTGAGCCACAACTACTGAGCCTGCGCGTCTGGAGCCTGTGCCCCGCAACGGGAGGGGCCGCGATAGTGAAAGGCCCGCGCACCGCGATGAAGAGCGGTCCCCGCACCGCGATGAAGAGTGGCCCCCACTTGCCACAACTAGAGAAAGCCCTCGCACGAACCGAAGACCCAGCACAGCCAAAAATAAAAAAAAAATTAAAAAAAAAAAAAAAAAAAAAAAAAAAAAAAAAAAAAAAAAAAAAAAAAACGCTGGGGGCGGGCGGAGGAGGCCGGGCTCGGCGGCTCCACACCGGCCGTCCCGCAGCCCGGACGCCGCCGCCAAGGGTCGCGACCCTGGGCATTCCGGGCGAGCCTACAGGGTCGCGGCCGCGGCACAAAGGCGGTCGAGTGGGGGGCTCCGGCTGCGCACCCGCCGCCACCCCCAGTCCCCGAGGTCCGTGCTCCCTGTCCCCGGCCCGGCGAGAGCCCCCTGCCGGGCGCCCCTCCCCCCACCCCCGGCCCGGCGCCCCCTCCCCTCCCCTCCAGGCCGCCGCCCTCTCCTCCGCACCCAGCCCGGGGCCCGCTGCCGCGACCCGTCTGCCCCGGGGCCTCCTGCCAAGACGCCGGCCGGCGGCTCGGGCACGCGGGGCCAAGCGCCGCACCACCCGGGCCCGGCTGCCTGCCCTGCGCGGCCTCGTCCTGTCCCTGCCCCGCACGGCCCTCCGCACCCCGGCCCCGCGCGCCCCGCGCGCCCCGCGCACGCGGACCCGGCGCCCTAGCCCTCCCGCTCAGCCACTCACCGAGCCGCCGGGTCGGGGTCCCGGGAAGGAGCGTCTACACCGCCGGCCGCAGGCCACCGCTGCCGCCTCCGCGGCCGCCCGCTGTAGGTCCCTACTCGGGGGGCGGAGCCCGGCGGCGCCGCGCGTGCGCAGTGTGCGTGCAGAGGCTCGGCTGGAGCGCAGCTGGCGCCCGAGGTCCCTAAAGCTGCGCCCGCCCTCACCAGGTTTCAGCGCGGCGCGGAGCCCAAGACCTAACCGAGCCCCGGTCCTGGACTCAGAGCTCGCCCGAACGCGTCCACATCCACTGCGCGCAATGTCCATGCTTGGCCTGGATGTCCGCAAGCTCCGGAGCCTCCCTGCAAAAGAACTGATTCCGCTTTCATTGTTGGCCCAGCAGAGCGGTGGTGGGCCCCTGCTGTGTGCCCGCGCTGGGTCCAAGCGGAGGGCGTCTTTGCTCCCTGCCCTTGTGGAGCTTAAAGTCCAGGAGCAGAAAAGGAGCTCAGATCTCCAGCGTCCAAATTCTTTCTCTTTTGAAAGCAGCAGTGAACGAGATGACCTTGAAGACTCAGGTTCGAATCCCAACTCTCCTGACTCTACCTAGCTGCGCGACCTTGGGCGAGGAAGTCCTCTGACCCTCGGAGTCTCAATATTTTCATTTTTAAAGGTGGGGGAATATCAGACCTGAAGCCCAGAGCCTTATTTATCACGTAGGTTGTTTCGAGGGTCAGACGAGACAGTGATTGTGGGAGAACCTGGAGATGGAGTGAGCTTATGTAATGCCACCATTTTCTCTTGTTTCTTGGACTCCAGTACTGTTTGGGGGGGGAGAACCACTCCCCCCTGCTCACTTTTGACCTTCCAGAAGGAAGATATACCTAGAATAGACCCCTCCCTAAGGAAAGAAGTGGACCGCATTGCTAGAGTCCCCCTACTCAGTGACTCTGATGCTACTCCCTACAAAATGCAATTCCTTCCTATTAAGAACAGATTATGGCAGGGGAGCGAAGTTTCTTCAGGAAAAACAGCCGAAAGTTTATTTCAAGGCTCCGGAAGGAGCAAGGCTGGTTTCCAACACCTTCCTGTCGGAGGCCAGAGGTCAGGGTGCGTGGACATGAGCCAGATGCAGGAAGGAGATGCAGGGCTGGGACAGTTTTTCAACACGGAGAAGTGGAGTTCAGGATGACAGTGCCAGCCACAGGACCAGCAGTGGACAAAAATGCCCACCACTGAAATAACAAGAGCTGGGCAGAGAGAATGACAACCCAGGGATGGAACACCGACAGCAGGTCTAACCCCTGTGCTATGCTGCCGTAGTCATTGTTGATAAGGGCGCTTCCTGGTCCTCTATCTCCTAGGGCTCAGAGAAGCTAGTGGACCTCTTCTCGGAAAAATACTTTTACGTCCAGTTCATATCAGAGAGAATGGGGCAGAGAGTTCAAAGTCACCCTCAAGGGTGCGGTGGGTTTGGAAAGGGCATTGAGAATCTAAAATGGCCACTGCCTGGAAATCTCTGGTGGCAAAATGAGCCACATCAGAAAAACTGTTAATTTTAAGCATTAGAAAAATTTTTCCTGAAATTTAGCCCAAATCATTGCCTCTCCGTGTAACATACACTCATGCATTACAGTTCTGCCCTCTTGAGTCACATAGAACTGACAAAAGAGTACCTCTGGGTCTCCTGGAAATTCCTCTGGAGTTAGAGCTGGTTATACATTTCGAGCACACACAAGTTGTGAGCCTGCCCCCTAACCTGGCTGAACCTCAGTTTCTCCCGTAAAAGTCAGTGAAGAATAGGACCTACCTCACAAGCAATTGTCAACATTAAACAACAGAAAGCAGGTCAAGGCTTAGCATAGTTCTGACAGATTTATATTTCTCAGGAGCCCAATCAGTGAGATACAATGCTTTGTGGAGGGTCTGGAAATGGGGTGTTTACAGCCTGGAAAAGGGCCAAGCAGGGAGGGATAGAAGCCACTCCTGTAGAAACCCTTGAAGTTGTAGTGTTTTCCCCTAAAAGTCTTTTGATGCAGGAGAGTTCACCCAGAAATGTTATTTCTGGACGGTCAGCCAGTGCACATTTCCTATACTTAGGGCTTCCCTTCCTGTCTTCCTCCCCATCCTCCAGCTTAGTTTGCCTAAATCCCTTTTCAGTGTTCCATGGATCACCCTCTCTTACAGGTTGGGTTATATCCCCTCAAAAGATATTAAAGCCCAGTGAATGGAAATGGGAATTCACACCTGTGAATGCAACCTGATTTGGAAATAGGGTCTTTGCAGAGGTAGTTAAGGTGACATCATTAGGTGGGCCCTAATCCTATATGATTGGTAAAAGAAGAGAAGAGATTCAGAGGAGAAGGTCATATGAAAACAGAGACACACAGGGAGAAAAGGGCCAGGTGAAGACAAGCCAAGATTGGGGTTATACTGCCACAAGCCAATGAATGCCTAGGGCTATCAGAGCTGAAAAAAAAACCAAGAAAGGATCCTCCGTATAGATTGCGGAGGGACCATGGCCCTGCAGACTGCTAGCCTCCAGAACTGTGATACAATAAATGTGTTTGTTATAGCAGCCCTAAGAAACTAATACAAGCTCCCAGATATGACTGCCTAACATATAGGAGAGAGGAGGGAAGACACGTGAACAAGACCAGGCATTGAGTGTAAGGGCTGGGAGCTTACTTATTCATTCAACAAACATTTGTTGAGTGCCTATTTAGTGCAGGTGCAGGCTACATCTGAGGATAGAGTAAGGAAAAAGATAAGGCTCTGCTTTCCGGGAGCACTCATTTTGTTGGGGGTTGTAGATCTTAAACAGTTAATGGAATATATAATTAATATTAGGGAGTGCTAGAGGCCGGGGGGAAAATGAAACTGGGTGGGGTGATGTGGAAGGGAGTGCAAAGCAAGAGAGAGGATGATATGAAAGGCTCAATGAAAGACGCTCTGAAATTGAGCTCTAAGCCATGAGTAGGGCCCAGCATAGGAGGATGGAAAAGAGCTTTACGCATAGGGAAGAGCATGGGCAAAGACCCTGAGATGGGTACAGGCTGGGGGTGTTTGAGGAAGAAGGAAGAACAGTGTAGATTTAGATCATCCTAGGCGCTTACAAACCCTGGGATCTCAGGGAGCCATTAACTTAGATTCTGCCAGTGTCTCAGAGGAAGGTACCTGACCCCACTGTGCCTTGGGAAAGGGCCAGGTCTCTAACAGCCAGGTCAGGAACTTCGTGCTAGTGTTTGGGGAGGAGGGGTGAGGACAAAGACATGTAAATTCCAGGCACATAAAGGCCATGCATAAACAGGAGACCCAAGGAAGCAGCTTTTTTGTTTTTGAACATTTTGAAACATTTCAAAAATGCCTAGTAAGTTTGAGCCTTAGTTTTAGTTTGTTCATCTGTTAAAGTGGGACAAGGGCCTCCTTGCCCAAGGTCTCCAAGCACTAATACTCAAATTCAGCCATCCTCCCAGTCCTGGGGCGCAGGGAGTGGAGGCTGCAGAGTCGAATCCCGGTCCCATTACTCATCTGTATCGACTGTGTGGCCTTGGGCAACTTACTGCCGGTCTCTGAGACGCTTTTCTCAACTGTAAGGGAGTAACTGGGGCAACCTTTTATGGAGATTGTCGGGTAGGAGGGCGCCAAGGGTTAGGCTCAGATCCCAGCCGCCTTGTGCCTCCCTGTGGCGCTGCCTCCTTCCCCAGCGCTGCGGGCTTCCACGCCCTTCGCCGCCGCCTCCGGAGCCGCGGAACACCACGGCGGGCCAGGCCGGGAGCCGCGAGCAGCGCAACGGGCATGCGCGGCCGGTAGAGCCTCGGGAGGCCGACTGGAAGTCGCCCCCGCCCCGCCCAGCCCGCGAGCGCCCCGTGCTGCAGTACTGCCGGCGGCCTGTGGCGTCGCTGCTCTGCGGCTCCGCGTGTGTAGAGCTCTACCCCGCGCCGGCGCACGGGCGGCTCCGCGCTCTGCAGGCCGTCGGGGAAGTACCCCGGGCGCCTCTGGACCGCGGCCCGCCCTCCCCCGCGACCCCGCTCCTGCGAGAATCGCGCTGTGCTGCTTTGCTTTTGTTTCTTTAGTGTCGCGGGAGTGGGAGCGTCAGCGTCGGGGACTGGACGAGATCTCCGAGGACTGGATGTAGCGCTAGGCGCCGGCTTTAGTGAGGCCTCCCTTGAGTTCTCCCGACAGAGGATTGCAGCAATCGCAACGTTTGCATTTAAACAAATGCAAATGTCGCCCTGGAGATCCAGAAAGCTCGAGGTTAAAGGCATTCCTGATGAGCCCTCCACCCCCCACATTTTGTTAGACTTACAAATAAATAAGTGTGCGCCGCCGCCTCTGGGCCGTAAGTCTCACCAGGACACGCGTCCCGGGTGTTTTGCAGGTTGTTGCAGGTTGTTGCAGGCACCGGGATAAAGCACAGTGCCAGGCACAGAACAGGCCCGCCTTCCAACACCAAGCTGGGTGGAGTCGCCAGCGTCCCCGGCCTAGATCAGCCCTAGGCAAGGCAAGCTGCAGAGGCGCGCCGGTCCCTAGGGGAGGGGATGGGTACAGAAAGGAAGGGGGGGGGGGCAGGTTAGAAACGTTCAGAGCAATCGGACAGGGCTGCAGTGTCCCAGCGGGTGACCCGCGGAATAGGGTAAAGGAATTCTGGTGGGCAGTACTGTCAGACTCAGCGCATGGTCGCTCGTGGCTCAGGCTGCGTTCTAACCGGGCGCAGCAGACGCCCGGAGTTTCAAAAAGGATAGGGGCGGAGGATGAGCCCGGTCCTTCACCGTGGATAGCCCTAGTCTGATGCGGAGTCTCCCGTCTCCCCTCCTGCTTCTACTCACCATACTGCAGCATCCGGAGTGCTGCTTCCACAAAGCAGATGGGGTTGAGTCACTCCCCAGCTGCAGAGTTCTTGCGGGACCCTCCAGTCCTGCACAGCCTCCAGCAGCATCTCTTACCCGCTCCTCCGCCTCTGCTGTCTGCCACACTGGCTCCCTCCCTCTGCACAGCTGACGCACCTGCCTCTCCTGTCGCAAGACCCTTGCCCCGTTCCCTCTGCCCGGCACGTCTCTCACCTCTCTCGTTTCAACTCAAAAACCACCTTCTTTCTAACAATTTCATCTCACAGGACTGTCATTTCCCCTCACTCTGTCACATCTCTGTGTTTTATGTCCTTCATAATGAACTGAAATTATTTTTTATTCGTTTACTTGAGTCTTTTCATTCTCCTCCACTACAAAATAAGTTATTGTCTGTCTCGTTCACTCTTGTATTCCCAGTGCCCAAGGTGGAGACCCTGGCATTTAACAGGCACCCATGATAGTTGAGTGATTATTTATTAATTCAAGAGGAAAAAACTGTGGTCTGAGTGACCAGAGCATGAAAGCAGACTTAGAATCCTCAGGTCCGAGAGTACTGACACTTAATTACGAATCCACTCTTCCATCTCTACATTTTCTCATCTGGGAAAATTATGGGGATAATAATAGTATCTGCTTCATATGAGAATGAGATGAGTTAGTTAACCTCTGTAAAAAACTTTAAACGATGCTCATATTGAGAGGCATAGATAATTTGGCTATTGCATCAAGTAGGATAAGCTAGGTTACATTCTAGTAATGACCCCCAAATCTCAGTGGCTTAAAAAGACGAAGGTTTATTTTTCACTTATACTATATGTCCATCTTCAATTAGCTGAACACTCGGCTCCCTGACATCTTCAGTCCACAAACCAGGCTGACAAAGCAGCCGCCAGCTGATGTGTTGTCAGTTGTCAAAACAGGAGAAGGAGAGCTTGGCTTACCTGAGCACTGACTCTTAAAACTTCCAACCAGAAGTGGCAAATGACATTCACTCACATTTAATTGGCCAAAGCAAGTCACGTGACCACACCTAGCTGCAAGAGACAGTGGAGGGCTATTCTACCATGCGCCTCTGGGAACTGGAAATATTTTCTAGACAATAATAGCTATTATTATTACTGTTGTTGTTATTCATTCCTGAAGTCTGTCTACTAAAACACATGGGGTCCATATGCATCATGCGTGACAAAACTCTGGGAAGGCTCAGCTTACGTATGGATTTTGTTTTTTTTTCTTGTTCTTGTATATAGCCCCAAACTCTTGCTATCTGTCTAAGAAATGTGTGGGTGGCAGGTGTCTTGAGATCCACTTGTTCACAAAATCTAGGTGGTACTGGATGGTACTAGATGGTAAGACCCATGAGAACAAACATCATTTTTATTTTGCTCACCTTTGTATACTGAGAATACAAGTATGGAGATTATAGTACCCAGAATTTATCTTTCCATTTTATCCAGGAACTTTGTAGAGAAAAATTTGGACCATTCATTTATTTAACAAACAAGTTAAATTGGGTGGAAACATTACTTCAGTGATGACTGGAACTAGAAATCCTCTTGGGGAAAAACTGCCTTTGTTAGGGAAAATAAAATTCTAGATCTTCACTTTGGGACCTCACTTTCCACACCTAAAGCTGAGAGTTGATTTCTTATGCAGAATGATGTCGCTCCCAGGATTCGAGGTTCTGAAGACTTGAGAGAAAAGATCAGAGAAGTGAGAGGGGGTGAAGACTGGAGAATTTACCCTAAGGTGCCCTGTGACCTGTGATCAATTCCCAGGAGTTGGATGATCACAGACTTTAAGATTATAATCAGTGTTTTTCACTGTTTTATGTAAACATCCTCTGTTGCCCTGACTCTTTAGGAAAAGTCTGATACACACAACTCAGCATTCATGGTTATGTTGGAAGCTGCCAGGTTTCTCCCAGTGTCTGCTTCCTTCTTCTTCCTTACAAGAAGCCTACTTTTAGCTGGGCATGTAAACCTGTAGCCTTTTACAAGCTCCTTTCCTTAGGAGTACTCTGTAAAGCATTCATAGGCAGCCCACTGCCACTTGCCATCAGTTTAAGATCACAATGGTAGCAGAGTCTTCTAGTTGTTTCCTTTTGTTTTTTTTTTTTCTTAGTAATAAGCCTCTTCCAATTTCTTTCTGCTCAAAAGAAAGATTAAATTTCCAAGTCTTGCTTGTAGGTAGGTATGATCATGTCACTAGGTTCTAGTCAAGGAAAAGCAAGTAGAACTAGAGTATACATGACATCTAGCAGTGTTCTTAAAGGAAGGCAAGTGCAATTCTTTGCCCCTTTTTATATTCTGTTGGCTTGAATAAAGGGATGAAGAGGTAATGGCTGGAGCTTTAACAGCTATTATGGACCATAAAAGTAAATATAACTTGTTGAGGTTGGTGAAGCAACAAGGTAGAAGGAGCCTGGGTTCCTGACAATCATGGAGCTACCATACCTACCATTCAGTGATTACCCCGATTTAATTTACTTAAGAGGGAAATACACTGCTGTTTTGGATTTCCTGTCACTCACAGTAAAACCCAATCTGAACCCATCCACTGTTGCTGGGAAAAGTAAATAGTGGGAATGGGCAAAGCATGAGCCAACATGATATGAAGAATGAACAGTATGTGTTGGATGATCTACAATTTCAAATAAGTCAGCAGAAGCAACAACTCAGAGGGAAAAGTCTGCAGAAGAAATAGAAGTGATCTTTGTCTTCCCACTCCAACCCCTTCAAAAATTCCCAGCTATAAATTGAGCACCATTGCATCTCCTACCATTGGGATGCTCTCACCATTTTTATTGGAATCTTAGAGTAAAGGATGATATATCTTCTCTTCTTGCTGCCTTTAAAACAGACAACTTTGAGAGCTCTACATGCATATCGTGGTTTCTGATGGTCAGATGAGCACAGTCAGAATCAAGCTGTCAGCTGGCAGGTCATTCACTCAGCTAGATATTGCTCCCTAGCGGGATGGTGATCATTATGAAGTTTTGAACCATTTCTTCATAATTGCAGATTATTTAATGAATACCCAAAATAACTAACAGACAAAATAAGAAGGCCAAGAGAATACTGATGTTGAAATGCAAGAAAATGGGAGTAAAAAATTATAATTTTTCAGCACATTCAAGCCTCAAGATGAGATTTCCTAGTGACCTGAGTTGCAGGTATGTGATCCACATTCATAGGTATTATATCAAGATTCCTCAAGTAATTAAAAATAATAAAAAGAGAAAATTATATCCAATATTATAATTTTATCCAATTTGGCTTTACATTAATTGGAAATAAAGACCACCCATGCCAGGGATCTGTTATTTGCAGAGAAGTACTTGCAAATACTAGTTGGAAATTCTTTCTTATCATTTTATAAATAAAACTGTGAAAATTATAGATAAGAAGCCAGTTAATTTTAAGTGAAAAATGCAAGAATTCCAAATATCCATTCATGAAAACTGTATTTTCAGTACTGCAGAATGTACTTTGTATTTTGATCTGTATTTTATACAGACTGTTCTCAAACCAAAACATGATATCTGTTTTTTAAAACAGTGAATTTATTTTTCTTTGGGAGCAGTTCATGTTCAAATCCTTAATGCTTAAAATTTTGATAACTTTTTTTTGTTTCATAGAAATTTTAGCATGTAGTGTGATAATATTAGAGTTTTTTTTTATTGAGGTATAGTTGATTTACAATATTATATTAGTTTCAGGTGTAGTAATTCAAAATTTTTATAGATTACTACATTTACAGTTATGATAAAATATTGGCTATATTCTCTGTGCTGTACAATATATCCTTGCAGCTTATTTATTTTATGCATAGTAGTTTGTACCTCTTAATCCCCAACCCCTATCGTGCCCCTCCCCCTTCCCTCTCCCCACTGGTAACCATTAGTTTGTTCTCTATATCTGTGAGTCTGCCTCTTTTTTGTTATATTCACTAGTTTGTTTTATTTTTTAGATTCCACATATAAGTGATAACATACAGTGTTTGTCTTTCTCTGTGAGTATTTTTTTAAAGTCATGCATGCTTATGGCTAAAAAATCCAATGGAATGGAAAGACAAAAATACAATGGTCCACACTACTCCATCCCTTCTCAACTGTTCATTTATTAAATCAATATTGACTGAGGATGGCTACATGCCAGGCAGATATTATTCTAGGGGCTTCTAATTAACTCCACTTTTAATTCTTTAGGCTATCACATAAGATTAGTTCCATATGGCTAAATAGCAGGAGTATAAAGTTCTTTTTTGATTTATCAATTTTAGGAATTCTCTATTCTGCAACGATAGAAGAGGAATTACTTCTTTTACAGGAATCATCACTTCACCTCCCTGGAATTATCATATACAATCATTTCTCTCTTTGTTTTTCTCTTTTGGTTGTCCTTGCAATTTGCAATAATGTGCTTACGCTTTAATTTCTTTTTCCACTATAGAGACAGAACTTTTGCTCCTAGTTTTATATGCTGGAGATAACCGCCTCCCACCCCCACCCAGTGCCTTTCCTCAGTCCTCCTCTCCATGCCCCCCTCTGGCTTCTACATCCTCAACTTTTACATTTTTACATTTTCAAGGCTGAACATTTACATTCTGTTCTGTAGCCATAATTGTCCTTGTTCCTTTCTTTTAGGTGGACTATACAAGTGGAAAGTCAAAGTAGTTACACAATTGTGATTACATGATTGTGAGTTTCTGATTTTCATGGAATTTCTTTGCAGGTTTTCTTTCATTACTGAAAAGAAATATACTTTAAATCTTTTCCAACCACTGTATCCAATAGGATGTTCTAAAAAGTTCCCTCCGGCTCTCCCAACTCCCAAATCTCCTTCCTGAGACCTTTTGACCTCAGTTCTAATCTGCACTTGTATCTATACCTGCTTCCCACTGGGTCATCCTCTGATCTTAGTTCATTTCTTTCCTTTTTTCTTTGTTAAAACCCTGGATACTGGAATCCCTTAGTTTTCTGTTTGTTGCTTGCTTGTTTGCTTACTTACTCTTTTTCTTGCCAGAGATTATCTCAAATAACCTACTAGAAAGAGTTTTAGATGTAAGTTTTCAGAAGCCTTGAATGTCTAAAGCTGTCTTTTTCATCCCTTATATGATGCCAATGGGTTATTCTAGGTTGAAAATAAAATTTCATCAAAGCTTTGGATGATCAGCTCTATTGTTTTCTTGGCTCAGTGTGGATAAGAACTTTGATACCTACTTCTATTTCCTTTATAGGTAAACTGTTACCCTTCCTTCTCTCTGGAACCTTTAGATTTTTCTCTTTATCATTTGTGATGATTATCTATCTATCTATCAATTGTTCTGTGCAATTAATATAGCTTTTCAATCTAGAGACTTATGTCCTTCAATTCTAAAATTTGCTTTTTTTTAATTCTTGTTTTCCTTATAGTATCTATTTCTGTCATCATCTTCATTATTATATTATTATTCAGATAATGAAACTTCAGGATTGATCTGCAATGCCTCTCAATCTCTTATATTTTCTACCTTTTCCCCTTTCTATTTACTTTCTGGAAGATTTCTTAGATTTTTATCTTCCAAGATATATATATATATATATATATATATATATATATATATATATTTTATATATATATATATAATTTTTTTCTATAGAATGTTATGAATGCAGTATATTTTTTAATCTCTCTGAGGATTATACTACTGAGAATTTTTTAAAGAGTTTCTTTTGTTGAGGATCATTTTATTCTCTTGTTTTCAATGAGAAGTTTTCCTCAAATGTCTAGTGATCTTTGATTGTCTTCCATTTATTATAATGAAGTGTGAAGATTAGGGAACGTGGCAGGGCCTGATGACTCTGGGTTGATTGGTTAGGAGCTGTTATTTATGCTGGGAGACTCATGAAAGCCAGAATGTGGATTTCTTTCTTCTTGGGGCTTTCTACCTCCTTTTAGATTATGGGATATTTCAAGATATTGTCAGCATATTTAACAAGCATCCACATATTTTTCACCCAGCTTTAGACACTCCTAATGTCTGTACTATATTTAGTTCAGATATCCTCCTCCTACAAAACAAAACATAAACATTGCAGATATTCCTGAAGCCACCTCTGTCCTTCCCCTGTACACATTGTCCCCATCCTTCCCCCGAGAAAATATCATCCTGAGTTTTGGATTTCTCACAAACGGAACTGGTCTATATGATGTGTCTATAGGAGGAAAGAGGGTCTAGAACTTTCTCTTCCACCATATTGCTAATGTCACCCCCATCCTGAATTTTGTGTTCATCATTTTGATGAATGTTTATGTACCTTTACTACTTATGTATTATCCCTAAATAATACAGAGTACCGTTTTACATGTGTTTAACTTTATATACACATATGTATATGTATATATGTTACATATATATGTATCTGTGTGTATATATATTCATAATATACATATTCTGCTACGTGTCTTTGGTTCAGTATCATATTTTTATTATCTGTTTTGATGCACATAACTCTAATTTATCCATTTCAATGCCATCTGGGATTCCATTCTATGACTATATCATATGGCTCTCTAATTTCATAAATTTAGGATATTTCCAATTTTTTGGTGCTTTTAACAGTGCTGTAGTAAATACTCTTTTACAGATCTTTAGACGATGTATTGGAATGGAGAGAAAATAGAGGCAGGGACAGCAGTTAGAGGAGATAATGAGGAACTAAGCTTGACAATGGCAGGGATGAAACAGATTCTAGAAAATTTTTGAGGCTATATATTAGCAGGACTTGGGGATTAGCTGGAAATGAGGGTGGGAATGGGGCATGAGGCAGAGGAAAGAATCCAGGATGACTCTTACGTTTCCGTCTTGCACAACTGTATAGATTTTTGAACCATTTGCTGAGATAGCACATACCAAAGTGGCAACAGGACTATTGATGGGTAGAAAAAAGGGCAATTTCCATTTTGGAAATAGTTTGTGTGCCCATGAGATATTTAGTTGGGAATTTCCAGCAGTTAGAGAACTCAAAATCCTTTCCAGCTCGATGATTTCATGATACTACCTGTCTGGGCTGCTTTAGAAGCACACTAGACATTGAAAAAGAGGATTATATTGGTATGGTAGACTGAATATGGCCCTCCAAAGGGGTCCTGTTCTAATTCCTGGAACTTTACGTAGCAGAAGGGACTTTACAGATGTGACCAAGTTAAGGATTTTGAGACGGGGGTATTATCCTTTATTACCCAGGTAGGGATGGGGTAATCACAAGGGTTTCTATGAGAGGGGTGCAGGAGGAGTCAGGAGTCAGAGAGAAGGCAATGTGATGAAGGAAACAGAGGAAAAGGGCTATATGATGTGGGGCTATGGGTCAAAGAATACCAGCAGCCTTCGGAAACTGGGAGGAACAAGGAATAGATTTTCCTGGAAGCTTCAGAAGGAACCAGCCCTGCTGATACCTTGACTTTAGCTTATTTTGGACTTCTGGTCTCCAGACCATAGGATAATAAATGTGTGTTGTTTTAAGTGGCCAAGTGTGTGGTAAGTTGTTACAGCAGCCATAGGAAACTAATACAATTGGCTTTTCTTTTTTTTTTTTTTTTAATTTTTATTTATTTATGGCTGTGTTGGGTCTTCGTTTCTGTGCGAGGGCTTTCTCCAGTTGTGGCAAGCGGGGGCCACTCTTCATCGCGGTGCACGGACCTCTCACTATCGCGGCCTCTCTTGTTGCGGAGCACAGGCTCCAGACGCGCAGGCTCAGTAATTGTGGCTCACGGGCCCAGCTGCTCCGCGGCATGTGGGATCTTCCCAGACCAGGGCTCGAACCCGTGTTCCCTGCCTTGGCAGGCAGATTCTCAACCACTGCGCCACCAGGGAAGCCCACAATTGGCTTTTCAATGAAAAGAATTAACCGAAGGCAGGGCTGGCTTCAGGGGTGTGTGACCTGAACAGTCAAAGGAGTCCCTGCACTTAGGAGGGCCCTATGTTTGGCTTAATACTCTGCTGTCACTGTCTTAAAGTGATTAATGTTTTGAACAAGGGGCCCCACACTTTCATTTTGCATGCGATTCTGTAACTTATGGAGCCGGTCCTAATGGAAGATATATTATGTTTCGGGTGTATCTTTCTTTTTCTTATATTTTCAGTCATTAAGAATTTTTCTATCAACAGGGAAAGTTTCAAAAGAAGTCTAGGGGATCACACAACTGAATAAATTACTTTGCTTTGCTTCTAGTATTGAACATGGCCTCTGCCTTTATAAGGGGAAAATGTTGGAAGTTGAAAAGCGTCCATCTTTAGAGCAGGGCTGCTGTATAGCGCAAGTCCAGTGACACTATTCACATGAAATTAGGTGTACAAAGCAGAGCTGGGACTAAATCCTAGCTCTATCATGTATCTGCTTTAGGACATAGAGCAGAGTGGCCTCTCTGCCTTTTTGTTTTCACATCTCTAAAATGAGAAATAATAGTAGCTACTTTGGGATGCCTTTGATTCAGTTGAGAAGGATGGTTTCACTTCCAGTGAACAGAAAACTCCAATTCAAGTTGGTTTAATCACTAAGGAAATGGATGATCTCATCTATCACGGGGTCCAGTGGAAGGGGAACTGCAGGGTTGGTTGATCAGATTTTAGACCACGATCAAGGGCATGGTTCTCGCCATCTTTACTTGCTCCCATCTTTGGTTTGGCAGTGTCATCCTTAGGCTACTAGCAACAGCCCAGCCACCTCCTCCGGACAGCACGAAGATTGAAGGGAAAAGGGCATGACTCTGGCCATGTGTATAGCTCTTGGTAGTGAGAAAAAAAACTTCCTAGAAGCTTCTTGGAAGATTTCTCCTCATGACTTGGAAAGGTCTGGCATCCCTAATTGTAATTAGATCAGGACCAGAGCTGGCTTCATGTGCTGGTGACCTGTTGCAGTCACATAGGATCCCGTGTTTACAAGGGTCTTGCACTTGGTTTAATGCTCTGCTGTCACCATTTCAAAATTTTTCATAACTTTTGAATAACGAGATCCCATTTTTTTTTTAAATCTAAAACGAGACCAGTCTTTTTTTTTTTAAATTAATTAATTAATTAATTTATTTATGGCTGTGTTGGGTCTTCGTTTCTGTGCGAGGGCTTTCTCTAGTTGTGGCGAGCGGGGGCCACTCTTCATCGCGGTGCGCGGGCCTCTCACTATCGCGGCCCCTCCCGTTGCGGAGCACAGGCTCCAGACGCGCAGGCTCAGTAGTTGTGGCTCACGGGCCCAGTTGCTCCACGGCACGTGGGATCTTCCCAGACCAGGGCTCGAACCCATGTTCCCTGCATTGGCAGGCAGACGTTCAACCACTGCGCCACCAGGGAAGCCCCTCCCATTTTTATTTTGCTTTAGACTCTGAAAATTCTGTAGTTGGTCCTCATTAGGACCCACCTTTTGAACCTGAGGATGGACCCACCCCTTGAAGGACGTGACTGTAGCCAAAATTCGGCCTCTGTACCGTGGTACCGAACTGAATCTTGGAGACAGAGTTTTGGGTGAAGTAGAAAAGAATAGGTTTATTGCTTAGCCAGGCAAAGGGGGCCACAGCAGGCTAAATGCCCTTAAAACTGTGTGTCCCAATCTGGAGGGTGTAATGAGGAGTCTTATAGTAATGGTTCAAAGAGGAGGGTGTGATCAGCTCGTGGACATTCTTCCGATTGGTTGGTGGTGAGGTAAGCGGGAGTCAACATCATCAACCTTCTGGTTCCAACCTTCTGTCTGGGGTCTACGGGCTTGTGGGCAGCACACAGTTAACTCCTCCCACCTGGTGGGGGTCTCAGTATCCGCAAAACAGATCAAAGGTATTGTTATGTATATGCCTTGAGGCGGAACCAGGACCCTGCCCCAAGGCTGCACTCTTGTTACTCTTGACTGTTCCTCCCTTGTCTCCACATCCTCTACCTTTCATGTTTAGCAACTGTTTGAACCCGCCCTTTGGATCTCAGGGAAAGTCATGGAGGCTGAATGAAATCTGTTTCCTTTTGTGCCCAGGAGTCCCACAGGGTCCTGCTCGGTTTCATTCCTAACCACTATGACAACCATTTTCCAATAACTGTGTGAGAATGGGGCATGGTTGGTTTCCACACAAGTTAGTTGAGTGAAAGCTCAGTTTTCAGTGTGAGTCATGGTGCAGCAGTGTTGGATAACTGAAAGGACTCACAAGGCCCCACAGAGTATACTCACGTAGAGCTTTAATAAAGGTTAAGGATGTGGTGGGGCAGGAGAAAGCAAACACAGAGAGGCTGGGGACTTCCAGAAGCAGCTGCCAGGGCTCTTCTTTAGTCACATAGAAAGGGCTTCATCTTCAGATTGTGAACCACCTAAATATATGCTGTATACGCTCGTCTCAGGGTCAGTAACATTTCCATTCAACATTTTACCCATCAGTCCGGGGCCTCTAATTAGAGGGTGACAGTATTTCTAAGGACAGAGATTTCCTAGTTGTTCACACTTGGCCATAAGCATGGAAGGAGCCATAATCATAAGATCTGAGTCAGGAATTATAAAAATCTACCTCACGGATACCACCACAGGTTATCTGCGGAGAGTAAATAAGATGATATTGCATCTTATTTATTGACTAAATAAGGTGATAAAACCATTGATAAATAACAGGTGCTCACTATATGTTATTTTAGTTTATTATTAAAGATGAATCCTATTTATTTTTCTACATGCAGACTTTAATTTTAGCTATCATTTTAAATGTGGTTGTTTTAAGGAATTTGGATAATGTTTTTAAACTTCAGTTTCAAACTGAAGCTGAGTTTCTCCAAATTAATAAAAATTAGTCTTTAAAAATGCTAGGGAATTCCCTGGCTGTCCAGTGGTTAGGACTCGGCAGTTTCACTCACGGGACAGGGTTCCATCGGGGAACTGAGATGCCGCAAGATGCGTGGTGGGGCCAAAAGTAAATAAATAAATAAAGCTAAAGAGCTAGCAGTTTAGGTTTCAGATTTTTTTATTTTTATTTTTTTTTAAGAGAAGAAAAGATGGGGGATTTACACTGTGTGTAGATTTGAAAAGAGATTCAGGAAGTGAAGAATGGCGATTGCTTGCAAGTATCATGAGACATTGCAGAGAGGTGTTGCTGTTAGTAAGTTGAGGAAATAAATAACACCATTTTGAGGGATGCGTTATGAGGTTTGGTATCAAAGGATGACTTTTTTTTTTTTTGTAGCCAATCAAGATAGTGTTCCCATTTTTCCATGTTACCTACTATCCTTGTCAACATTCATATTTAGTTTTACACATTTGCTCTTCTAGTAATAGAATTTTCTAGTTTACTCTTTCTCTTGCACAATGCCAGGGTGTTTTTTATGTTGTAGTCTCTTCCTCTCTCATCTGTCTCAAAACCATCTCTCCTTTCTCAAACATGTTCCTCTACCGCCTCTATCAGATTTTAATAACCTCTAGTGCATTCTTATATAACCATAATATAAAAAGATAGTCAGATACATGTTGTGGGATATAGTTGTTTTTTATAGACATATAATAATTCTATTCGTGTTTCTCTGCAAGGTGCTTTGATCATTTACAACCCATAATGAATATTCTAATAGGAAAACTGATGCAGTGCTAAAGCATTCTTTTAAATACTTGCATAATACTCAACAGGCTGGATACAATCCAGTTACTTTAACCATCCTTTTATTAATGAATTTTTTTTTTAAAAGAGAGTTTATTCTTTTTTTAAAAAAATTAATTAATTAATTAATTTATTTTTGGCTTGTTGGGTCTTCGTTTCTGTGTGAGGGCTTTCTCTAGTTGAGGCAAGTGGGGGCCACTCTTCATCGCGGTGCGCAGGCCTCTCACTATTGCGGCCTCTCTCGTTGCGGAGCACAGGCTCCAGACGCGCAGGCTCAGTAGTTGTGGCTCACGGGCCTAGTTGCTCCGCGGCACGTGGGATCTTCCCAGACCAGGGCTCGAACCCGTGTCCCCTGCATTGGCGGGCAGATTCTCAACCACTGTGCCACCAGGGAAGCCCTTATTAATGAATTTTAATTTCTTTTTGCTTTGTTGCTTGGCAGACAGTGCTTCAATAAATACCCTTTATACTTCCTACTTTGGTAAATATACTTTTTTTTTTTTTAAACCAACTTTGAAATTAATTAATTAATTAATTAATTATTTTTGGCTGTGTTGGGTCTTCATTTCTGTGCGAGGGCTTTCTCTAGTTGCGGCAAGCGGGGGCCCCTCCTCATCGCGGTGCGCGGGCCTCTCACTATCGTGGCCTCTCTTGTTGGGAGCACAGGCTCCAGACGCGCAGGCTCAGTAGTTGTGGCTCATGGGCCCAGCTGCTCCGCAGCATGTGGGATCTTCCCAGACCAGGGCTCGAACCTGTATCCCCTGCATTGGCAGGCAGACTCTCAACCACTGCGCCACCAGGGAAGCCCAGTAAATATACTTTTAATTCTATACAATTTAATTCTGCAAGATAAATTTCCAGAACTAGAATTGGTGAGTAGAAGGATGCATATATTTTAAATTTTAACAGAGTTTGCCAAATTAATTTTCAAAAAGTGGCAGTAATTCCAGTGCCCATGGTTATTAACAATTTATAGAATTTCCGGCTTGCCCTCCCCTCACCCCCTCAACTAGCATTGGATGTAACATTCTTCTAAACTTTTTGCCACCTGTTGGCAAAATGTTAACTCATTGTTACTTTATTTGTAATGTCCCTGCTAATTGTAAAGTTGAACTTCTTTTAATGTATCTATGAGCATCAGAATTTCCCCTTTTAGACAATTTTTATTGTTTGACAATTTTTTAGTTGGCCTTTTTCTTTTTATATTGTCAATTTACAGGAGCTATTTATATAGTATATGCTGGAATTATTTACCTGTTAGATGTGCTTTAAAGATTTTTCACAGTCTATTCTTTGTTTTCTTACTTTGCTTATTGTCTTTTTGTTGTATTTAAAATATTTACATAGTCAAATGTTTCTTCATTTCCTTTTTTTTTTTGAGTTTCCTGTCTTGCATAAGAAACCCACTCCCAACACATACCACTGCCACAAACGCCAAGGGCATGCAAATATTTTCATAGGTTTTCTTCTAAGTAGTTATTGTTATACATTTTTATCTTTAAGTATTTCAGTCCTCATGGAAATTATTTTTTTATGTAGGTGAAAGGAAGGATCTAACTTTCCCTCCCTGTTTGACTGGCAATTGTTCCAGCAGTCTTTATTTAAACAAACCACCCTTTTCCCATTGACTTGTAATACCATCCTTATCACAGCATAAGTTCCCTATTTGTGAACTTCTACTATGTTTTAGTTACAGTGGCTTTATGTTTTTTAGAAAATCTAGTAAAACAAAATTGCCTCCTTACCCTCTCCCCACTATTATTTTTTCCACTAAAGTTTTCTTAACTATTTTTTGACATTTATCCTCCATATGAAATGTAGTGGGTTTTTTTGGTTTTTTTTTTTTTCCTTTTTTGCTGGTCCCCAGGGGTATAGAGCTGGATCAATTTGATCAAGCATCCTCTCTAATGACTGGTGCATCATCATCAGAGTGGCTCGCTCTTCCCAGCACTGCCAGGAAGTAACCATCTGGATGTGCTTGATGCAGGGTTGAGGCAAAGGAACTGCTGAGGCAAGAGGCAGGGCATGGGGGTGAAATCCAGCAGTGTTCTGATCTCTAATGGGTGCATTTCATGAAGGAATCCACTCTGAAGGGTGCCTGCCAATTCACACAAAAATTCTCCATCAGCAGCAGTGGCCAGAACTGCCAGAGAACAGAGCTCACTCTTCAGTTTAAGCTACAAGGCCAGGTGTGTTGCCCTCAGCTCTTTTATTTCTCAGCAAACTGCTTGGTTTAAGCAGCTGGGTTGGCTCTGGACACAGACTCCCTGAATTGAATCCAAGTTCCATCTTTCAGAACGTCTTTCTGAGCTCCTCCCTTACTGGATCTCTTCACCTTCAAAAGTGAAACCACGTCTCCCCTCCATAGCTGTATCCTGGCCCGAGAGAGCAACATCACTTGCTTGGGTTATTTCAATGGCCTCCTGACTGCTTTCCTTACTTCTGCCCTCATCCTTCTTCAGTCTATTCTCAGCTCAGCAGCCAGAGTGATCCTTTGAAAACTGAAGTTTGGTTGTGTTCAAATCTCTCCAGGGACTGCCCATTCCACTCAAAGTCAAAGCCAGCCTTTACAATGGCTCCAAGTTCTGCACAGTCCAGCTCTTACGCCTTCTCTGTCTTTACTCCTACTATTCTCCCTCTCAGCTAGTCATTCATTCATTCATCAAATATCTATTGAGTGCCTACTACATGCCAGGCACTGTTATAGACACCTGGGACACTTTGGTGAAATGTGTGTGTGTGTGAGAGACAGAGAGACAGACAGACAGGCTGGTCCCTTGGCTGTTCCATGAATTTCCAAGGCATGTGCCTCCCTCAGGCCTTAAAACCAGCTGTTCCCTCTGCCTGGACTGCCCTTGCCGCACAATCCACGTGTCTTATGTCATCTTCTTCATGTTTCTATTTAATGTCACCTTCTAGCAGAGCCTTCCCTGATGGCCCGATTTAAAATTGCCAACAGTCCAGCACTGTTGGACTCTCGCAATCCTCTAATTCATTTCTCCATGACACAATTTCCTCTAACAGACTTTATAATTTATAATTTTTAGACTTTAGCATTTATGTCTATTGTCTTTCTCCCACCCTGGAAGGTGAGCTGGAGGAGGGAATAATTTTGTCCCTGCTGTCACCTTACTGTCTGGGACAGTGGCTGACATTGCATGAAACTCACTATTTTCTGAATTAAGGAAAGGATGAGTGAGGGACCTTGGAAGGCAGTTGGCCTTTTCTGTGCTTCACTTTTATCTTCTAAAAATTAGGGATTATAATGGCCCCTTACTGACAGGCTTGCTGGAAAAATTTAATAAAACAGTACATCTAAAGTGCTTAAAAGAGAATTTGACACATATTAGGATTCTTTTTTTTTTTTTTTTTAGGGCTGAACTATTCAGAAGATTTTATTTATTAGTTTTCTCCTATGAAATAAAGACAAAATACCCTTAAACCAGACCAGACTGAAAGTGCATTTTTTTTAGTGTTTCATTTTATTTAATTAATTTTTTTATATAGCAGGTTCTAATTAGTTATCCATTTTATACATATTAGTGTTTATATGTAAATCCCAATCTCCCAATTCATCACACCACCACCCCCCTGGCCACTTTCCCCCCTTGGTGGCCAGACGTTTGTTCTCTACATCAGTGTATCTATTTCTGCCCTGCAAACTGGTTCATCTGTACCATTTTTCTAGGTTCCACATATATGCATTAATATACAATATTTGTTTTTCTCTTTCTTACTTACATCACTTTGTATGACAGTCTCTAGATCCATCCATGTCTCTACAAATGACCCACTTTCGTTCCTTTTCTGGCTGAGTAATATTCCACTGTATATATGTACCACATCTTATTTATCCATTCATCTGTTGATGGGCATTTATGTTGCTTCCATGTCCTGGCTATTGTAAATAGTGCTGCAATGAACATTGGGGTGCATGTGTCTTTTTGAATTATGGTTTTCTCTGGGTATATGCCCAGTAGTGGGATTGCTGGGTCATATGGTAACTCTCTTTTTAATTTTTAAGGAACCTCCATACTGTTCTCCATAGTGGTTGTATCAATTTACATTCCCACCAACAGTGCAAGAGGGTTCCCTTTTCTCCACACCCTCTCCAGCATTTGTTGTTTGTAGATGTTCTGATGATGCCCATTCTAACTGGTGTGACGTGATACCTCATTGTAGTTTTGATTTGCATTTCTCTAATAATTAGTGATGTTGAGCAGCTTTTCATGTGCTTCTTGGCCATCTGTATGTCTTCTTTAGAGAAATGTCTATTTAGGTCTTCTGCCCATTTTTTGATTGGGTGGTTTGTTTTTTTAAATATTGAGCTGCATGAGCTGTTTATATATTTTGCAGATTAATCCTTTGTCCGTTGATTCATTTGCAAATATTTCCTCCCATTCTGAGGGTTGTCTTTTCGTCTTGTTTATGGTTTCCTTTGCTGTGCAAAAGCTTTTAAGTTTCAATAGGTCCCATTTGTTTATTTTTGTTTTCATTTCCATTACTCTAGGAGGTGGATCAAAAAAGATCTTGCTGTGATTTATGTCAAAGAGTGTTCTTCCTATGTTTTCCTCTAAGAATTTTACAGCGTCCGGTCTTACATTTAGGTGTCTAATCCATTTTGAGTTAATTTTTCTATATGGTGTTAGGGAGTGGTCTAATTTCATTATTTTACATGTAGCTGTCCAGTTTTCCCAGCACCACTTATTGAAGAGACTGTCTTTTCTCCATTTTATATCTTTGCCTCCTTTTTCATAGATTAGTTGACCATAGGTGCATGGGTTTATCTCTGGGCTTTCTATCCTGTTCCATTGATCTATATTTCTGTTTTTGTGCCAATACCATACTGTCTTGATTACTATAGCTTTGTAGTATAGTCTGAAGTCTAGGAACCTGATTCCTCTAGCTCCGTTTTTTTCCCTCAAGACTGCTTTGGCTCTTCGGGGTTTTGTGTCTCCATACAAATTTTAAGATTTTTAAATTCTAGTTCTGTAAAAAATGCCATTGGTAATTTGATAGGGATTGCATTGAATCTGTAGATGTTTTGGATAATATAGTCATTTCCCCAATGTTGAGTCTTCCAATCCAATAACATGGTATCTCCATCTGTTTGTGTCATCTTTAATTTCTTTCATCAGTGTCTTATAGTTTTCTGCATACAGGTCTTTTGTCTCCCTAGGTAGGTTTATTCCTAGGTATTTTATTCTTTTTGCTGCAGTGGTAAATGGGAGTGTTTCCTTAATTTCTCTTTCAGAGTTTTCATCATTAGTGTATAGGAATGCAAGAGATTTCTGTGCATTAATTTTGTATCTTGCAACTTTACCAAATTCATTGATTAGCTCTAGTAGTTTTCTGGTGGCATCTTTAGGATTCCCTATGTATAGTATCATGTCATCTGCAAACAGTGACAGTTTTACTTCTTCTTTTCCAGTTTGTATTCCTTTTATTTCTTTTTCTTCTCTGATTGCCATGGCTAGGACTTCCAAAACTATGTTGAATAATAGTGGCAAGAGTGGACATCCTTGTCTTGTTCCTGATCTTAGAGGAAATGCTTACAGTTTTTCACCATTGAGAATGATGTTTGCTGTGGGTTTGTCGTATATGGCCTTTATTATGTTGAGGAAGGATCCCTCTATGCTAACTTTCTGGAGAGTTTTTTATCATAAATCAGTGTTGAATTTTGTTGAAGGCTTTTTCTGCATCTATTGAGATGATCATATGGGTTTTCTTCTTCAATTTGTTAATATGGTGTATCACGCTGACTGATTTGCGTATATTGAAGACGCCTTGCATCCCTGGGATAAATCCCACTTGATCATGGTGTATGATCCTTTTAATGTGTTGTTGGATTCTGTTTGCTAGTATTTTGTTGAGGATTTTTGCATCTATATTCATCAGTGATATTGGTCTGTAATTTTCTTTTTTTGTAGTATCTTTGTCTGGTTTTGGTATCAGGGTGATGGTGGCCTCATAGAATGAGTTTGGGAGTGTTCCTTCCTCTGAAATTTTTTGGAAGAGTTTAAGAAGGATGGGTGTTAGCTCTTCTCTAAGTGTTTGGTAGAATTCACCTGTGAAGCCATCTGGTCCTGGACTTTTGTTTGTTGGAAGATTTTTAATCACAATTTCAATTTCATTGCTTGTGATTGGTCTGTTCATATTTTCTGTTTCTTCCTGGTTCAGTCTTGGAAGGTTATACCTTTCTAAGAATTTGTCCATTTCTTCCAGGTTTTCCATTTTATTGGCATAGAGTTGCTTGTAGTAGTCTCTTAGGATGCTTTGTATTTCTGCGGTGTCTGTTGTAACTTCTCCTTTTTCATTTCTAATTTTATTGAGTCCTCTCCCTCTTTTTCTTGATGAATCTGGCTAATGGTTTATCAATTTTGTTTATATTCTCAAAGAACCAGCTTTTAGTTTTATTGATCTTTGCTATTGTTTTCTTTGTTTCTAGTTCATTTATTTCTGCTCTTATCTTTATGATTTCTTTCCTTCTACTAACTTTGTGTTTTGTTTGTTCTTCTTTCTCTAGTTCATTTAGGTGTAAGGTTAGATTGTTTATTTGAAATTTTTCTTGTTTCTTGAGGTAGGCTTGTATTGCTATAAACTTCCCTCTTAGAACTGCTTTTGGTGCATCCCATAGGTTTTGGATTGTCATGTTTTTGTTGTAATTTGTCTCTAGGTATTTTTTGATTTCCTCTTTGATTTCTTCAGTGATCTCTTGGTTATTTAGTAATGTATTGTTTAGCCTCCATGTGTTTGTATTTTTTACAGATTTTTTTTCCTGTAATTGATATCTAGTCTCATAGCATTTTGGTCGGAAAATGTACTTGATATGATTTCAATTTTCTTAAATTTACCGAGGCTTGATTTGTGACCCAAGATATGATCTATCCTGAAAAATGTACCATGAGCACTTGAGAAGAAAGTGTAATCTGCTGTTTTTGGATGGAATGTCCTATATATATCAGTTAAATCTATCTGGTCTATTGTGTCATTTAAAGCTTGTGTTTCCTTATTAATTGTCTGTTTGGACGAGATGTCCATTGGTGTAAGTGAGGTGTTAAAGTCCCCCACTATTATTGTGTTACTGTCGATTTCCTCTTTTATAGCTGTTAGCAGTTGCCTTATGTATTGAGGTGCTCCTATGTTGGGTACATATGTATTTATAATTGTTATATCTTCTTCTTGGATTGATCCCTTGGTCATTATGTAGTGTCCTTCCTTGTCTCTTGTAACATTCTTTAGTTTAAAGTCAATTTTATCTTATATGAGTATTGCTACTCCAGCTTTCTTTTGATTTCCATTTGCATGGAATAACTTTTTCCATCTCCTCACTTTCAGTCTGTATGTGTCCCTAGGTCTGAAGTGGGTCTCTTGTAGACAGCATATATATGGGTCTTGTTTTGTATCCATTCAGCGAGCCTGTGTCTTTTTGTTGGAGCATTTAATCCATTCACGTTTAAGGTAATTATCGATATGTATGTTCCTATTACCATTTTCTTAATTGTTATGGGTTTGTTTTTGTAGGTCCTTTCCTTCTCTTGTGTTTCCCACTTAGAGAAGTTCCTTTAGCATTTGGTGTAGAGCTGGTTTGGTGGTGCTGAATTCTCTTAGCTTTTGCTTGTCTGTAAAGCTTTTGATTTGTCTGTCAAATCTGAATGAGATCCTTGCCTGGTAGAGTAATCTTGGTTGTAGGTTCTCCCCTTTCATCACTTTAAATGTATCATGCCACTCCCTTCTGGCTTGTAGAGTTTCTGCTGAGAAATCAGCTGTTAACCTTATTGGAGTTTCCTTGTATGTTATTTGTTGTTTTTCCCTTGCTGCTTTCAATAATTTTTCTTTGTCTTTAATTTTTGTCAATTTGATTGCTGTGTGTCTCGGCATGTTTCTCCTTGGGTTTATCCTGCCTGGGACTCTGCCCTTCCTGGACTTGGGTGGCTATTTCCTTTCCCATGTTAGGGAAATTTTCGACTATAATCTCTTCAAGTATTTTCTTGGGTCCTTTCTCTCTCTCTTCTCTTTCTGAGACCCCTATAATGTGAATGTTGTTATGTTTAATATTGTCCCAGAGGTCTCTTAGGCTGTCTTCATTTCTTTTCATTCTTTTTTTTTTTACTCTGTTCTGTGGCAGTGAATTACACCATTCTGTCTTCCAGGTCACTTATCCATTCTTCTGCCTCAGTTATTCTGCTATTGATTCCTTCTAGTGTATTTTTCATTTCAGTTATTGTATTGTTCATATCTGTTTGTTCTTCAGTTCTTCTAGGTGTTTGTTCTTTAATTCTTCTAGGTCTTTGTTAAACATTTCTTGCTTCTTTCTTCTCGATCTTTGCCTCCATTCTTTTTCCGAGGTCCTGGATCATCTTCACTATCATTATTCTGAATTCTTTTTCTGGAAGGTTGCCTATCTTCACTTCATTTAGTTGTTTTTCTGGGACTTTATCTTGTTCCTTCATCTGGTACATAGCTCTCTGCCTTTTCATTTTGTCTATCTTTCTGTGAATGTGGTTTTTGTTCCACAGGCTGCAGGATTGTAGTTCTTCTTGCTTCCGGTCATATATTAGGATTCTTGAAATGCAGTTTACTATCATTTGATCTTCCCAGTCTCATTCCCTTGTATCCATATCATATATGTAATGTGTCCACACACAATCTATGAGTCATACTTTTTACTTTTTACATGTACCCATGAACAATATATGGTATTGTTTTATGTACTCTCAAAATTTACTGAGAGAATATTATATATTTGTTCTTGAGACCTATTTAGTTTGAAAGATAACATCTCGCTCTTTCCTCTTCATGGGTGTATAGTTTTCTGCCAAGGGAACATAACGTTTTGCTAATATAGACAATACTAAGGAAAACATCTTTGTGCATGTCTTTTTGTGCACATCTTGTCACAAATGTGCAAGGATTTCTCAAGGGGGTATCTAAAACGTGGAATTGCTGGTTTGCTGGTTGTTCTCCAACCCATTCTCCATCCTTATTTGACTGCTCTGTTCTGGGATGCTGATACCTGTGGACTATACTACCTACTGCCTTTAAACTGGGTTTGGCCAATGGGAGTCCCTGGCAGGAGATTTGAGGGATCTGGATATTTTCCCATTTGTTACAGTGCCATATGTCTGGCAGTAGCCCCGTCCTTCCATGACTGCAGCTCCATCTGGGCTGCTCCCCCTCCCCTGTTCCAGCTCTGACGGCTCCAGCACCTCTGTTTCCTCTCCTCTTCCAATCAGCCCAAAGCAAGTAACAGGTTCCCACTATTTCTGGTTTCTGGGTATTTTGCCATCCATTATTTCCTTCACCCTGCCTATTCTTAAGTATTCTCTTCATGAAGAGCTCTTGGTTTGAACATTTGGGATAAGTTCTGTTTCCTATAAGGACCAGACTAACACATTGTCTTCATAGGATATGCTCATTTAAAAAAGTTAATGTTTGCTTTAAAAAGTTCCTTAGTTTTGGAAAGTCAAATAGTAGTAAAAATTTACAATGGAAAACAAGAGTCATCTTCCTTCTTCCTTATCTCCTTTCTCTAATTTGGCTCTCCAGAGGCAACCATACCCAACTGGTCTCATTTCTCTAATAACTAATAATGTGGAGCATCTTTTCATATATTTATTGGCCATTTATATATTTCTTATTTTGTGAAGTGTTTATTCAAGTCTTTTTATATTGATTTGTACAAGTTCTTTATATTTTTTAGATATGAAATATATATCTAATATATGTACAATATTTTATCCCCACCTGAGATTTGCCTCTTCTTTTCTTTTTTGTTATTCTGATAATTTTTTTAAGTCAAGGAAAAATACATTTGCTTTCATTATGTGACAATTTCAAGCCTAAGTATCTCTTTTTAAAAATTTTTTTAAATTTTAATTAAAAAATTTTTTTTATTAAAGTGATGATTTACAATGTTGTGTTAGTTTCAGGTATACAGCAAAGTGATTCAGTTATACATAAATATATATATTCTTTTTTTACATTCTCTTCCATTTTCCATTATAGGTTATTACAAGATATTGAGTCGAGTTCCCTGTGCTATACAATAGGTCCTTGTTGGTTATCTATTTTATATATAGTAGTGTGTATATTTTAATCCCAAACTCTTAATTTATCCCTCCCTACCTCCACTTTGGTACTGATAAGTTTGTTTTCTATGTCCGTGAGTCTATTTCTGTTTTGTAAATAAGTTCATTTGTATCACTTTTTTTTTTAGATTCCACATATAAGCAATACCATATGATATTTGTCTTTCTCTGCCTGGCTCACTTCACTTAGTGTGATAATCTCTAGGTCCATCAATGTTGCTGCATATGGCATTATTTCATTCTTTTTTATGGCTGAATAGTATTCCATTGTATATGTATACCACATCTTCTCTATTCATTCCTCTGTTGATGGACACTTAGGTTGCTTCCATGTCTTGGCTATTGTAAATAGTGCTGCAGTGAACATTGGGGTGCACATATCTTTTCAAATTAAGTTTTTCTCCAGATATATACCAGGAGTGGGATTGCAGGATCATGTGGTAGCTCTATTTTTAGTTTTTTAAGGAACTCCAGCCTCTTATTTTCTTAACAGTCTTTTTTGAAGAGCAGAAAGTTTTAATTTTGATGAAATCCAACTTATTTTTTAAAAATAGAATCCAGTTTATCAAGTTTTTTCCTTTATGGCTATTTGCTTTTGGTGTCATAACAAAGAATCATTGCCTACCCAAGGTCAAAAGTATATTTCTGTTTTCTTCTAGCAGTTTTATAGTTTTAGCTTTTACATTTATATCTATGATCCATTTCTATGTTTTTGTTTTGTTTTATATGGTTTGAGATTGAGGGTTTTGTTTTGTTTTGTTTTGTTTTTTGTGGATATGGATATCTAGTATTTCCAGCACCATTTATGGAAAGAACTATCCTTTTTCCATTGAATAACTTTGGTGCTTTTGCCAAAAATCAATTGACCATACATATGAGACTATTTATGGACTTTGGGCTTGGTTTGATTGATTTATTTGTCTTCATGTTAATACCACACTGCTCTAGTTACTGTAGCTTTAATAGAATGCCTTGAAATCAAGTAGTGTAAGTCCTTCAGCTTTGTTCTTCGTTTTCAAGATTATTTTAGCTAGACTTAATTCTTTGCAATTTCATATGAATTTTAGAATCACCTTTTCAATTTGTATAGAAGTCTGCTAGGAGTTTTAGATAAATATAGGGAGAAGTGACATTTTAACAGTATAGAGTCTTCTAATTCATGAATATGGCAGCTCTCTCCATTTATTTAGGTCTTCTTTAATTTCTCTCAGCAATTATTTTAGTTTTTATTGGAGAGATACTGTATATATATATTTTTTTTTTGTATATTTTTTATTTCATTTATTCCTAAATATATTAATGTTATTCAAAATGGAATTAAACATTATTTTCCAATCAATAGTTTCTAAGATATAGATATACAATTACTTTTGGTATATTGACCTTCTATCTTTTGGCATTGCTAAATTTACTATTCTAATAGTTTGTATTATAGATCTTTTAGGGTTATTTAACATACCCATGTCATCTATGAATAAAGACAGATTTACCTCCTCCTTTCTTATCTTTATGCCTTATATTTGTTACTTTTTCTTGTCTTGTTGCACTAGCTAGAACCACTAGTATAACGATGAATAGAAGTGCTGAAAGCACACATCTTTGCCTGTTTCTGATTTTAGTGTGACCATATTTGAGATAACACAAAGATCAGATTATCAAAGCAGACATACCAAATCAGAAATGTTAAGCAGTATTAAGCTTTACTAATAATTTAAAGTCTAGAAGTAGTCAAATTACATGAATGAAGCAAGAACAGATTCAGAAACATTGACAGAATTTTCTAGGTACTTTTTGCCACATCAGATTTTCTCTTGTGCTTTTTAAAGTAATGAGTGCCATTCACATTACTTACACATCAGTGAGCCATTTAAGTCATGAAATATATGCAAATATTTTCTCCTATTCTGTGTGTTGCTTTTCATTTTGTTTATGGTTTCCTTTGCTGAGCAAAAGCTTTTAAGTTAAATTAGGCTCCATTTGTTTATTTTGGTTTTTATTTTCATTACTCTAGGAGGGGGATCCAAAAAGATATTGCTGTGAGAAACATCTCTATTTTATACTCAGATAGTTATATGACATTTTACAGAGAGCAATGCTCCATAAATCCATAGGCTCTAGGCTGTTTACTACAACCTAGTAGTAAACTACTATCCATCCTTCAAAATGTATTCTATAGGTAAGGATTTCCCTGTCAGCAAATACCATTAGATTCTTTGTCAGGAGTTTTGTTATTTTATGTTTACAAGGAAATTGAATTAGGTCACCTGTCTTCTGTCTTTTCCAGGGACTTCTCCCAGGTAACAGGGAAGAATGGATTAAAGATGCCACTTAATCCTTTCCTTTTCAGTGTTCTATATCTCATGATTAAGTATCATGTTAGCTGAGGGTTTTTTTTTTTTTTTTGGTAGATCCATTTAATCAAACTGAGTAAATTTTCTATTTCTACCTTGTCAGTAGTTTTATTATGAATTATTTTCAAATGCTTTTTCTGCAACTGTTCATATGATCAAATAATTTTCTCATTTAATTTGTTAATGTGGAAAATTACATTGATTTTAAAATGTTATCTCAACATTGCATTCCTAGGGTAAATCCTATTTGGTCATGAGATACTCACCTTTTTATACACACACACACACACACACACACACACATGCACACACATACACACATGTATATGTATATACACACACATTTTGTCAATACACATAACGTAAAATTTACCATCTTAACCTCTTTTTAGTATATAATACAATGATGTTAACTATTTGCACATTTTTGTGCAACAGATCTCTAGAATTTTTCATCTTGAAAAATTGAAACTCGGTACTCACTAAACAATAGCTCCCCATTTCCTCCTTCCTCTCAGCTCCTGGTAACCACATTCTACTTTCTGTTTCTACAAGTTTGACTACTTTAGGATGACCTCATACAAGTGGAATCATGCATTATTTGTGTTGTTATGACTGGCTTATTTCACTTAGCATAAGTTGTCAAGGTTCATCCATGTCATATAGTATGATAGAATTTCATTCCTTTTTAAAGCTGAATAATATTCCATTGTATGGATATACCATATTTTCTTTTTTTATTAATTCATTGATTGACATTTAGGTTGCTTCCACCTCTTGACTATTGTAAATAATGCTGCAATCAATATGGATGTGCAAATATCTCTTCAAGATCCTGTTTTCAATTATTTTGTGTCTATACCAAGAAATGGGATTGCTGGATCATATGGTAATTCTATTTTCAATTTTTGGAGCAACCTCCATACTGTTTTCCATACCAGCCAAACCTTTTCACATTCCCACAAACAGTGCACAGGGTTCCAACTTCTTCGCATCCTTGCCCACACTTGTTATTTCTATTTTTTAGATAATGAGCATACTAATGGGTGTGAGATTTTGATTTGCATCTCCCTGATGATTAGTGATGTGGATGATTAGTGATGTTTTCATATGCTTGTTGACCATTTGTATATATACTTTGTAGAAATGTCTATTCTAGTCCTATACCCATTTTTAAATCAGGTTATTTGTTTGTTGTTATTGTTGAGTTGTAGGAGTTTTGGTGTAATCTGGATATTTACTCCTTATCAGTACACATGGTTTGCAAATATTTTTTCCCATTCTGCAGGTTGCCCTTTCACTCTGTTGATTCTTTCCTTTGCTGCACAGAAATTTTTAAGTTTGATGTAGTCATATTTGTCTATTTTTGCTTTTCTTGCTGCTTATGGTGTCATATCTAAGAATTCATTGCCAAATCCAGTGTCCTGAAGCTTTTCTCCTATATTTTCTTCAAGGAATTTTATAGTTTTAGATCTTACATTTAGTTCTATAATCTATTTTGAGTTAATTTTTGTATATGGTCTAAGGTGAGGATCCAACTTCTTTTTCTGCATGTGAATATCCAGTTTTCCAAACACAATTTGTTGAAAGAACTGTCCTTTCCCCAGTGTATAGTCTTGGTTCTCTTGTCAAAGATCATTTGGTTATCTATGCAAGGCTTTATTGGTGGGCTCTCAATTCTGTTCCATTGGTCTATATGTCTGTCTTTATGCCAATACCACACTGTCTTAATTACTGTTGCTTTGTAGTATGTTTTGAAATCAGGAAGTGTGGGTCCTCCAACTTTGTTCTTTTTTTTTAAGATTGTTTTGATAATATGGGATCCCCTGAGATTTTTTTTTTTTTTTTTTGGCTGTGCTGCACAGCATGTGGGATCTTAGTCCCCCAACCAGGGATTGAACCTGTGCCCCTTGTATTGGCAGTGTGGAGTCTTAATCGCTGGACTGCCAGGGAAGTCCCCCCTTGAGATTTCTTATGAATTTTAGGATTTTTTTCTGCCTCTGAAGAAAATGCCATTTGAAGTTTGATAGGGATTGCGTTGAATCTGTAGATTGTTGTGGGTAGTATGGACATTTAAACAATATTAAGTCATCCAATCCATAAGTACAAGATGTCTTTTCATTTATTTATATCTTCTTTGATTTCTTTTAGCAATATTTTGTTGTTTTCAGTGTACAAGTCTTTCACATCTTTGGTTAAGTTTTTTCCTAAGTATTTTATTCTTTTGGATACTATTGTAAATGAGATTATTTTCCTAGTTTCCTTTTCAAATTTTTCATTGTTAGTGTATAGAAACACAACTGATTTTTTTATGTTGATTTTGTATCCTGAAACTTTGCTGAAACCTTTTATTAGTTTTAACTTTGTGTGTGTGTGTGGAATCTTTAGGGTTATTAACATATAAGAGCAGGTCATCTGAGAACAGAGATAATATGCTTCTTCCTTTCCAGTTTGAATGATACTCTGATTAGGACTTCTAGTATTATGTTGAACATTAGTGGCAAGAGTGGGCATACTTGCCTTGTTCCTGATCTTAGAGGAAAGCTTTCAGTCTTTCACAATTGAGTGTGATGTTAGCTGTGAGCTTTTATATAGGGCTTTTAATATGTTGAACCAGTTTCCTTCTATTCCTAGTATCTTGAGTGTTTTTATCATAAAAGGGTGTTGAATTTTTTTTTTTTTAATTTTATTTATTTATTTATTTATTTATGGCTGTGTTGGGTCTTCGTTTCTGTGCGAGGGCTTTCTCTAGTTGTGGCAAGCGGGGGCCACTCTTCATCGCAGTGCGCAGGCCTCTCACTGCTGCGGCCTCTCTGTTGCGGAGCGCAGGCTCAGTAATTGTGGCTCATGGGCCCAGCCGCTCCGCGGCATGTGGGATCCTCCCAGACCAGGTCTCGAACCCGTGTCCCATGCATTGGCAGGCAGATTCTCAACCACTGCGCCACCAGGGAAGCCCAAGGGTGTTGAATTTTATCGAAAGCTGTTTCTGCATCAACTGAGATGATTGTGTGGGTTTTGTCCTTCATTTTGTTAATGTGATCTATTACATTTAATTATTTTCATATGTTGAATAATCTTTGCATTCCAAGAGTAAATCCCACTTGCTCAATGTCTATAGTGCTTCTAAAGTGATGTTGAATTCAATTTGCTAGTATTTTGTTATAGATTATTGAATCAGTATTCATCAGGGATATTGGTCTATAGTGTTGTTTTTTTTTTTTCCTTGTGTCTTTGGTTTTGATAACAGAACAATGCAGGCCTCATAGGTGAGCTTGGAAGTGTGCTTGCCTCTTCAATTCTTTGGAAGAGTTTGAGGAGGATTGGAATTAATTCTTCTTTAAATGTTTGGTAGAATTCTCCAGTGACGACATTTGGTCCTGGGCTTTTCTTTGTTGAGAGGTTTTTGATTATCACTCAGTTTTCTTAGTAGTTATAATTTGTTCAGATTTTTTTTTTCTTCATGATTCAGTCTTGGTGGGTTGTATGTTTTTAGGAATTTATCCATCTGTTCTAGGTTATCTAATTTCTTGGTGTATAATTGTTCATGGTAGTCTCCTACCATGAAATAATCCTTTTATTTCTGTGACATCGGTTGTAATATCCCCTCTTTCATTTCTAATTTTAGTTATTTGAAACTTCTCTCTATTTTTCTTAGTTAGATTTGCTAATAGTTTGTCAATTTTTCATTGATGTTTTTCCTTTTGTATCTCTATTCTCTATTTTATCTCTCCTCTAATCTTTATTATTTGCTTTCTTGTAACTGTTTTGCCAGTTAAAAAAGACTTTAATTTTTTTTTTTTATTGTCTAAGGAAGAATTTTTGCTTTAATTTAGTGCAGAAGGTAAAATAAGTAAATTTTATTTTATGTAACAAGGATTTATAAAACATTTGTTATGTGCCAACCTCAATCTGAATGCTTCATATATGTAGCCATTCAATTAATCTTCATAATAGCCTCATATGAAATGCTTCTATATTTAATACATGGAAACTGACACAAAGCCAGTGAAGTAACATGTAGGAGATATTACAATTAATACACGACAGAACTGGAATTATAACTCTAGAGCAATCTGGCTTATAAACTTTAAGCTATGCTGTCTATCCTTAAAGTTGGCTGTCAAGAGTTAAATCTTTCTATTTTAAAATAAAATTTACTGTATTTTATAAATTGTTAAAGTAATTTCAGGTAGAAAAAAGTTGCAAAAATAATACCTAAATCTACTGTGTACTTTAAACCCAGATTCCTCTATTGTTAATATTTACCCTATTTTGCTTTATAATTTTCTATCTATATAAGTACATTTTATATCTTTCTGAACCATTTGAGAATAAATTGTGACATGATGCCTATGTATATTCCCTACTAGCAAAAACATGTCCATCCATAATTATTATATTTGTATAATTGCTTAATTGTACTATATTGTATAATTGATGCAATCTTTAATTTACAGAACTAAATGCCTGTTGTCTCAGTAATGTCCTTCACACACAAAAAAGTCCACGATTCAATTCAAAATCACATTACATTGAGCTTTAATATCTGTTTTAGTCTTTTAAAAAAATCTATAACTGTTCTTCAGTAATTGTTTATCTACCAGTTTTTCAAAATATGGTATTTTGAATTGTTAATCAACTATTTCTCTTTGTTCTACATCATTCTGTAATATTTTTACTACTTGCTCTATTGTGCTCTTTTTGGGCTTATTTTGGAGTTTTCTAGTTAAATTGTGAGTTTATTTTTATTCATCTTTTAACTGATTAAAAAAATTTAAGATGTAGATTTTTCTCTGATATAGCTTTAATATAGCTTTAATGTATCTTGATAAGTAGTGGTTTTATTATCATTGTATTTTACAGATTTGTAGTTTTGATTTTATTTCAACTTTTACAAACATATTGGATAGAATGTTATTAAATTTCCATATGGAAGGGTTTTTCATGACTTTATGATTAATTTTGTTTTATTTTGTTGTGATAAGGAGAATTTTGCTTGTAATATTTCTATTTTATTAAGTTTAATCATGCTTTCTTTGTAATCCAATCAATATTATTGCTGTTCCATGAAATTAGAGGTAGATACAAAGGTGTTTTCTCTGTTATTAGTGTGTAAGCCTACTTCATTAAATCAGCTGCTTATTTAAATCTTTATTTTTTTCCACTTGATCAGTCTTATTGACTGTTGTGTTAACATCTTCTATTTTTAATGTTTTTCTGTTCCCTTCCGATTTCTATAGTTTCTGCTTTATAAAAGCAATTTCTTTGTTGTTTTATGAGTAGATATTTACAACTTTTATCATCATGTTGAAATATGATTTTTGTATTAAACAGCAGCCATTAATCCTTTTTGGATTGAACTTTGCTTTGTCTGGTATTAAAATTTAAACCCCTGTTTCTACCTTGTTCAACTGTTTTAGATGGGCTTATTATATACAGGATAGAATGGCTAATTCTCTATAATGTCTCTCTGAGGCAAAATAATATTTATTGGCTAATTTGAGCCTTGAGTTCCCTGAAAATTCTGGTTCTTTGTTGCTTTGATCTTTTTGATGCTTCTCAGAAATCTGATGCCAGTCTAATATTCTTGTAAGTTACTTAATCTTTTTGCCTCTAAGGATTTTTTTTCTCTCTTTTATTTTTATTTATTTATTTATTTTTTTCCACACACACACACTGTATTTTATTTTTACAAGAGATAAATAGACTGACACCAAGCATTGTACATGGATGACCACAACAAAAGCAACAATGATTGCAATTACCAAACATGAAACACACTCATACTATGTCATAATATTGACATTCAGTCCAGTAATCCTCCACTGTAACAGCTCCTTTACTTTGCAGTGACAATTGATTTGTATATTCTTTGCCTCTGAGTCCTTGTGGGATTTTTTTTTTTAATTCAGACAGAAAGTCACAAAAATTATACTCATCCTCATCAGTTTACTCAGTCCCATGTAATTAATTTTTTTTTTTATCTTGATCTTTTGTTAGCACTTTTATGAGTTCATCAGTTTTTCATTAGAGTTCTGAAAATGCTTATTCATTCAGTTCTGCAGTACAGTCAGTTACCAGAAACCTGTACTTGTCAGAGTCTTTTCCATGAATTTCTTGAAGATGAAACCCTTTTATAGGAACATATTTGCAAAATCATCAGAGTACACCCAGAACTGTCTGTAAATGACAAAAGACTTAAAAATGACCATGGTTAAAGATTTCATGAAAGTTCATAATAATGCAGTTGACAAGAAAATTAGTTATTTCTGAGATATACATTTTAAAGTAATAACTAGGATTATTACTTATAACATTATACCAGAACATATAAGATTTTTAGAAGTTTCCTGTAATGTCTGAAACATTTATATTAACATATTTCCATACATATTTCCATACAAATACAAATATAAGATTTTTAGAAATTTCATGTAATGTCTGAAACATTTATATTAACACATTTCCATACAAATAACCCAATGAAAGTTTAGTATTAGTTGTTTTTTTTTTTTTTTATACTGCAGGTTCTTATTAGGCATCAGTTTTATACACATCAGTGTATACATGTCAATCCCAATCGCCCAGTTCAGCACACCACCATCCCCACCTCACCGCAGTTTTCCCCCCTTGGTGTCCATATGTCCATTCTTTACATCTGTGTCTCAACTTCTGCCCTGCAAACTGGCTCATCTGTACCATTTTTCTAGGTTCCACATACATGCATTAATATACGATATTTGTTTTTCTCTTTCTGACTTACTTCACTCTGTATGACAGTCTCTAGATCCATCCATGTCTCAACAAATGACTCAATTTCGTTCCTTTTTATGGCTGAGTAATATTCCATTGTATATATGTACCACAACTTCTTTATCCATTCGTCTGTTGATGGGCATTTAGGTTGCTTCCATGACCTGGCTATTGTAAATAGTGCTGCAATGAACATTCGGGTGCATGTGTCTTTTTGAATTACGGTTTTCTCTGGGTATATGCCCAGTAGTGAGATTGCTGGGTCATATGGTAATTCTATTTTTAGTTTTTTAAGGAACCTCCATATTGTTCTCCATAGTGGCTGTATCAATTTACATTCCCACCAACAGTGCAAGAGGGTTCCCTTTTCTCCACACCCTCTCCAGCATTTGTTGTTTGTAGATTTTCTGATGATGCCCATTCTAACAGGAGTGAGGTGATACCTTATTGTAGTTTTGATTTGCATTTCTCTAATAATTAGTGATGTTGAGCATCTTTTCATGTGCTTCGTGGCCGTCTGTATGTCTTCTTTGGAGAAATGTCTATTTAGGTCTTCTGCCCATTTTTGGATTGGGGTGTTTGTTTCTTTGATATTGAGCTGCATGAGCTGTTTATATATTTTGGAGATTAATCCTTTGTCCGTTGATTCATTTGCAAATATTTTCTCCCATTCTGAGGGTTGTCTTTTCGTCTTGTTTATGGTTTCCTTTGCTGTGCAAAAGCTTTGAAGTTTCATTAGGTCCCACTTGTTTATTTTTGTTTTTATTTCCATTACTCTAGGAGGTGGATCAAAAAAGATCTTGCTGTGATTTATGTCAAAGAGTGTTCTTCCTATGTTTTCCTCTAAGAGTTTTATAGTGTCCAGTCTTATATTTAGGTCTCTAATCCATTTTGAGTTTATTTTTGTGTATGGTGTTAGGGAGTATTCTAATTTCATTCTTTTACATGTAGCTGTCCAGTTTTCCCAGCACCACTTATTGCAGAGACTGTCTTTTCTCCATTGTATATCTTTGCCTCCTTTGTCATAGATTAGTTGACCATAGGTGTGTGGGTTAATCTCTGGGCTTTCTATCTTGTTCCATTGATCTATGTTTCTGTTTTTGTGCCAGTACCATATTGTCTTGATTACTGTAGCTTTGTAGTATAGTCTGAAGTCAGGGAGTCTGATTCCTCCAGCTCCATTTTTTTGCCTCAAGACTGCTTTGGCTATTCGGGGTCTTTTGTGTCTCCATACAAATTTTAAGATGATTTGTTCTAGCTCCGTAAAAAATGCCATTGGTAATTTGATAGGGATTGCATTGAATCTGTAGATTGCTTTGGGTAGTATACTCATTTTCACAATGTTGATTCTTCCAATCCAAGAACATGGTATATCTCTCCATCTGTTGGTATCATCTTTAATTTCTTTCATCAGTGTCTTATAGTTTCTGCATACAGGTCTTTTGTCTCCCTAGGTAGGTTTATTCCTAGGTATTTTATTCTTTTTGTTGCAATGGTAAATGGGAGTGTTTCCATAATTTCTCTTTCAGATTTTTCATCATTAGTGTATAGGAATGCAAGAGATTTCTGTGCATTCATTTTGTAACCTGCAACTTTACCATATTCATTAATTAGCTCTAGCAGTTTTCTGGTGGCAGTTTTAGGATTCTCTATGTATAGTATCATGTCATCCGCAAACAGTGACAGTTTTACTTCTTCTTTTCCAATTTGTATTCCTTTTATTTCTTTTTCTTCTCTGATTGCCGTGGCTAGGACTTCCAGAACTATGTTGAATAATAGTGGTGAGAGTGGACATCCTTGTCTCGTTCCTGATCTTAGAGGAAATGCTTTCAGTTTTTCACCATTGAGAATGATGTTTGCTGTGGGTTTGTCATATATGGCCTTTATTATGTTGAGGTAGGTTCCCTCTATGCCCACTTTCTGGAGAGTTTTTATCAGAAATGGGTGTTGAATTTTGTCAAAAGCTTTTTCTGCATCTATTGAGATGATCATATGGTTTTTATTCTTCAATTTGTTAATATGGTGTATCACATTGATTGATTTGCGTATATTGAAGAATCCTTGCATCCCTGGGATAAATCCCACTTGATCGTGGTGTATGATCCTTTTAATGTGTTGTTGCATTCTGTTTGCTAGTATTTTGTTGAGGATTTTTGCATCTATATTCATCAGTGATATTGGTCTGTAATTTTCTTTTTTTGTAGTGTCTTTGTCTGGTTTTGGTATCAGGGTGATGGTGGCCTCATAGAATGAGTTTGGGAGTGTTCCTTCTTCTGCAATTTTTTGGAAGAGTTTGAGAAGGATGGGTGTTAGCTCTTCTCTAAATGTTTGATAGAATTCACCTGTGAAGCCATCTGGTCCTGGGCTTTTGTTTGTTGGAAGATTTTTAATCACAGTTTCAATTTCATTACTTGTGATTGGTCTGTTGATATTTTCTGTTTCTTCCTTATTCAGTCTTGGAAGGTTATACCTTTCTAAGAATTTGTCCATTTCTTCCAGGTTGTCCATTTTATTGGCATAAAGTTGCTTGTAGTAGTCTCTTAGGATGTTTTGTATTTCTGCGGTGTCTGTTGTAACTTCTCCTTTTTCATTTCTGATTTTATTGATTTGAGTCCTCTCCCTCTTTTTCTTGATGAGTCTGGCTAATGGCTTATCAATTTTGTTTATCTTCTCAAAGAACCAACTTTTAGTTTTATTGATCTTTGCTATTGTTTTCTTTGTTTCTATTTCATTTATTTCTGCTCTGATCTTTATGATTTCTTTCCTTCTGCTAACTTTGGGTTTTGTTTGTTCTTCTTTCTCTAGTTTCTTTAGGTGTAAGGTTAGATTGTTTACTTGAGATTTTTCTTGTTTCTTTAGGTAGGCTTGTATAGCTATAAACTTCCCTCTTAGAACCGCTTTTGCTGCATCCCATAGGTTTTGGGTCGTCGTGTTTTCATTGTCATTTGTCTCTAGGTATTTTTTTATTTCCTGTTTGATTTCTTCAGTGATCTCTTGGTTATTTAGTAACGTATTGTTTAGCCTCCATGTGTTTGTCTTTTTTACGTTTTGTTCCCTGTAATTCATTTCTAATCTCATAGCGTTGTGGTCAGAAAAGATGCTTGATATGATTTCAATTTTCTTAAATTTACTGAGGCTTGATTTGTGACCCAAGATGTGATCTATCCTGGAGAATGTTCCGTGCGCACTTGAGAAGAACGTGTAATCTGCCGTTTTTGGATGGAATGTCCTATATATATCAATTAAATCTATCTGGTCTATTGTGTCATTTAAAGCTTGTGTTTCCTTATTTATTTTCATTTTGGATGATCTGTCCATTGGTGTAAGTGAGGTGTTAAAGTCCCCCACTATTATTGTGTTACTGTCGATTTCCTCTTTTATAGCTGTTAGCAGTTGCCTTATGTATTGAGGTGCTCCTATGTTGGGTGCATATATATTTATAATTGTTATATCTTCTTCTTGGATTGATCCCTGGATCATTATGTAGTGTCCTTCCTTGTCTCTTGTAACATTCTTTATTTTAAAGTCTATTTTATCTGATATGAGTATAGCTACTCCAGCTTTCTTTTGATTTCCATTTGCATGGAATATCTTTTTCCATCCCCTCACTTTCAGTCTGTACGTGTCCCTAGGTCTGAAGTGGGTCTCTTGTAGACAGCATATATATGGGTCTTGTTTTTGTATCCATTCAGCCAGTCTATGTCTTTTGGTTGGGGCATTTAATCCATTCACGTTTAAGGTAATTATCGATATGTATGTTCCTATGACCATTTTCTTAATTGTTTTGGGTTTGTTTTTGTAGGTCCTTTTCTTCTCTTGTGTTTCCCACTTAGAGAAGTTCCTTTAGCATTTGTTGTAGAGCTGGTTTGGTGGTGCTGAATTCTCTTAGCTTTTGCTTGTCTGTAAAGCTTTTGATTTCTCCATCAAATCTAAATGAGATCCTTGCTGGGTAGAGTAATCTTGGCTGTAGGTTCTTCCCTTTCATCACTTTAAGTATATCATGCCACTCCCTTCTGGCTTGCAGAGTTTCTGCTGAGAAATCAGCTGTTAACCTTATGGGAGTTCCCTTGTATGTTATTTGTCGTTTTTCCCTTGCTGCTTTCAGTAATTTTTCTTTGTCTTTAATTTTTGCCACTTTGATTACTATGTGTCTCGGTGTGTTTCTCCTTGGGTTTATTCTGTATGGGACTCTCTGCGCTTCCTGGACTTGGGTGTCTATTTCCTTTCCCATGTTAGGGAAGTTTTCGACTATAATCTCTTCAAATATTTTCTCTGGTCCTTTCTCTCTCTCTTCTCCTTCTGGGACCCCTATAATGCAAATGTTGTTGCGTTTAATGTTGTCCCAGAGGTCTCTTAGGCTGTCTTCATTTCTTTTCATTCTTTTTTCTTTAGTCTCTTCCGCAGCAGTGAATTCCACCATTCTGTCTTCCAGGTCACTTATCCGTTCTTCTGCCTCAGTTATTCTGCTATTGATTCCTTCTAGTGTAGTTTTCATTTCAGTTATTGTATTGGTCATCTCTGTTTGTTTGTTCTTTAATTCTTCTAGGTCTTTGTTAATCATTTCTTGCATCTTCTCAATCTTTGCCTCCATTCTTATTCCGAGGTCCTGGATCATCTTCACTATCATTATTCTGAATTCTTTTTCTGGAAGGTTGCCTATCTCCACTTCATTTAGTTGTTTTTCTGGGGTTTTTTCTTGTTCCTTCATCTGGTACATAGCCCTCTGCCTTTTCATCTTCTCTGTCTTTCTGTAACTGTGGTTTTTGGTCCACAGGCTGCAGGATTGTAGTTTTTCTTGCTCCTGTTGTCTGCCCTCTGGTGGTTGAGGCTATCTAAGAGGCTTGATGGGAGGCTCTGGTGGTGGGTAGAGCTGACTGTTGCTGTGGCGGTCAGAGCTCAGTAAAACCTTAATCCACTTGACTGTTGATGGGTGGGGCTGGGTTCCCTCCCTGTTGGTTGTTTTGCCTGAGGCAACCCAACACTGGAGCCTACCCTTTGCTCTTTGGTGGGGTTAATGGCAGACTCTGGGAGGGCTCACGCCAAGGAGAACTTCCCAGGACCTCTGCTGCCAGTGTCCTTATCCCCACGGTGAAACAGAGCCACCACTTGCCTCTGCAGGAGACCCCCCAACACCAGCAGGTACGTCTGGTTCAGTCTCCCCCAGGGTCACTGCTCCTTCCCCTGGGTCCCGATGCACACATTACTTTGTGTGTGCCCTCCAAGAGTGGGGTCTCTGTTTCCCCCAGTCCTGTCACAGTCCTGCAATCAATTCCCACTAGACTTCAAAGTCTGATTCTCTAGGAATTCCTCCTCCCGTTGCCGGACCCCCAGGTTGGGAAGCCTGACGTGGGGCTCAGAACCTTCACTCCAGTGGGTGGACTTCTGTGGTATAAGTGTTCGCCAGTCTGTGAGTCACCCACCCAGCAGTTATGGGATTTGATTTTACTCTGATTGCGCCCCTCCTACCGTCTCACTGTGGCTTCTCCTCTGTCCTTGGACGTGGGGTATCCTCCTTGGTGAAGTCCAGGGTCTTCCTGTCAATGATTGTCCAGCAGCCAGTTGTGATTCTGGTGCTCTCGCAAGAGGGAGTGAGAGCACGTCCTTCTACTCCGCCATCTTGGTTAATCTCCAAGACTTTAATTTTTAAGAACAGTTTTAAGTTTGCAATAAAATGGAGAGGAAGATAGAGATTTCCTTAAACCCCCTGTCCCCACACATGCATAGCCTCCCTTGTTATTAGCATCACTCACTAGAATGTACATTTTTACCAAGGATGAACCTACATCAACACACCACAATCACCCAAAGTCCATAGTTTACCTTCGTGTTCACTCCTGATGTTGTACATTCTAAGGGTTTAGAGAAATGTATAATTACATATATCCATCATTATAATATCATACAGAATATTTTAATTGCCCTAAAAATCTTCTGTTCTCTGCCTATTCATCTCCCTCCCCACCTCCTCCCACTCCCAACCACTGATTTTTTTCCTTGTCTCTACAGTTTTGCCTTTTCCAAAATGTCAGACAGTTGGAATCATATGATACATAGCCTTTTCAACTTGGCTCCCTTCACTTAGAAAATTCCTTTAAGGTTCCTCCATGTCTTTTCATGGCTTGATAGCTCATTTCTTTTTAGTGCTGAATAATATTCCACTGTCTGGATGGACCACAGTTCATTTATCCATTTACCTACTGATGGACGTCTTGGCTGATTACAAGTTTTGGAAACAATGTTTAAAGCTGCTATAAACATTTGTGTGCAGGTTTTGTGTGGAGATAAGTTTTCAACTCCTTTGAACAAATACCAAGGAGTGTGATTGCTGGATCATATGGTAAGAGTAGGTTTAGTTTGTAAGAAACTGCCAATCTGTCTTCCAAAGTGGCTGTACAATTTTGCATTCCCACCAGCAGTGGGAAGATGCTATACATCTTCACCAGCATTTGGTGTTATCAGTGTTCCAGAGTTTGGCCATTCTACCAGGTGTTTAGTGGTATCTCATTGTTGTTTTAATTTTCATTTCTCTGATGATATATGATGTGGAACATCTTTTCATATGCTTATTTGTCCTACAAATATCTTCTTTGGTGAGGTGTTTGTTAAGATCTTTGGTCCATTTTTTAACAGGTTGTTTGTTTTCTTATTGTTGAATTTTAAGAGTCCTTTGTATATTTTGGATAATAATTCTTCATCAGATGAGTCTTTTACAAATATTTTCTCCCAGTCTGTGGCTTATCTTCTAATTCTCTTGATATTTTCTTCTTCTGCTGATTTTTGGTTTAGTTTGCTCTCTTTCTAGTTCCCTGAGGTGTAAAGTTAGATCGTTAATTTGGGATCTTTCTTCTTTTGTAATCTAATTATTTATTGCTATAAACTTCCCTCTTAGTACTGCTTCTGCTTCATCACATATATTTTGGTATGTTGTGTTCTTGTTTTCGTTTGTCTCCAGATATCTTCTAAATTTCCTTGTGATTTCTTCTTTGACTATTGTTTGTTTAAGAGTGAGATGTTTAATTTCCATGTATTTGTGGATTTTTCTGTTTTCCCTCTGTTACTGATTTCTAGTTTCAACCATTGTGGTTGGAAAAGAAACTTTGTATGATTTTAATCTTCTTAATATTGTTTTGTGGCCTAACATATGGCTTATCTTAGAGAATGCTTTATGTGACTCAAGAAGAATGTGTAGTGTGTTGATGTTGGGTGGAGTATTCTGTATGTCTTTTGGGTCCAGTTAGTCTATAGTGTTGTTTCATTCTGTTTTCTTACTGATCCTCTGTCTGGTTGTTCTACATATAGCTAAAAATTGAGTATTGATATCTTCTACTATTATTATTACTGCTCTCTGTTTCTTCAGTTCTGTCAATGTTTGCTTCATATATTTGGGAGATCTATTAGATGTATACATACTTATAATTGTTATGTCTTCCTGGTGAACTGACTTTTTCATCATTATATAATGACCTTCTTTGTCTGTTCTGACAGTTTTTATCTTAAACTCTATTTTGTCTGGTATAAGAATAGCCATCCCGATCTCTTTAGATTCTCATTTACATGAAATATCTTTTCCCAACCTTTTACTTTTGGCCTGTGTGTGTCCTTGGATCTAAAGTGAGTCTCTTATAGCTTGGAGAAGAAGAAATAAAAATTATTATTTGCAAATCATGATTATGTACTGTGGAAAAAGGAACTTCGGAATGTAGTCAGTATTGCTAAGAGAGCTATTTAAAATGGAACTGGAAGGCCATTAAGGAAGCAGGGCCTATGCACATTGTCACCAGCTGGAACCATGAGCTTTTGAATTGGGCCAAATCATAAATATTACATGGACTCTAAAGAAAATCTACAACCTGCCACAGTAACGAACTTTTACCTTCCTCTAGTGATAGCCTTTAGCAACCAATCATGTAAAGATAAAAATAGCTTCAGCTTGCCAGCACCAATCATAATTCTTTTGAAACAACCTTTGCAACCTTGTGGGGGTTTTTGCCTTTATAAACCCCTGCCTTTTATCTCCTCCTTGGAACACATTTTCAACTCTTGCTCAAATCAGTGTCTCCCGAACTGGAATTCTCAGACCCCAAATAAAGCCTTTATTTCTTTGTAGTAAATTAAAAAAAAAAAAAAAAAGTGAGTGTCTTATAGAAAGCATAGAGTTGGATCTTGTATCTTAATCCATTCAACCAATCTATGTACTAATTGCTTTTTTAAAATTAACCTTTTTGTTTTAAAATAGCTTTTGGCTTACAGAAAAGATGCAAAGATAGTACAGAGAATTCCTCTGTACTCCACTCTCAATTACTCCTGTTGCTAAGAACTTTATGTTAGTAAGATTTACATATTTCAAATATATTTGTACAATTAATGAACCAATATCGATATATTTTATTATTAATTAAAGTTCATATCCATTTAAATTTCTTCAGTTTTTACCTTTTGTAGTTTTTCTGTTCTAGTATGCCATCCAGGATTCCTCATCCCTCATGCGTTCTTAAGCTCTTATAGGTTGTGACAGTTTCTCAGACTTTCCTTGTTTTGGATGACCTTGACAGTTTTGAGTACTGATCAGGTATTTTGTGGGACGTTACTCACTTTGAGTTTGTCTGATATTTTTCTCATTATTAGACAGTGGTTATGGGTCTTTGGAAAGAATATCATAGAGGTAAAATGCCATTCTCATCACATGATATCAAGGATACATGCATGATAACAGGACTTATCACGGATGGTGTTAAGCTTGATCACCTGGCTAAGGTAGTGTTTGTTAGATTTCTCCATTGTAAAGTTACTAATTTTTTCCCCTCTTTCCATAAAGTACTCTTTGGAAGGAAGTTACTATGTGCAGTCCAAACTTAAGTAGTGGGGAGTTGTGGTCCACTTCCTTGAGGGTGGAGTATCTACATAAATTATTTGGAATTCTTCTGTACGTGAAATTTGTTTATTGTTTATCATTTATTTATATCAGTGTGTACTCATAGATATTTATTTTATACTCTTGAATATAATCCCATACTATGTTATTTATTTTATTGCTCAAATTGTTACATCCAGTTGGCTTCTGTGTCCCTTTGACATACCTCCATCATTGTACAGTTGTTCTTGTGTATTTTCTTCCTTTCAGGCACTGCAAGATGCTACAGGCTCATCCTGTATGCTCCTTGCCCCAGCCCCAGAATCCGCCATTTCTCCAGGGAGCTCTGGTTCTGCTTATTGGAGAACAGGAGTAGAAATCAAGATCTGAGCACTGGGTGTGCTAATTTGTACTGGGGTGTTATTGTTTCTAGGCTTTCTCAATGAGCAGAGCTTGGAATTACATGTGTGTATGCTAACATGTGTACGTACATATATCTAATTATTTCTGTATTTATCCATATGTATCTATAGAAAGCAAAATATGAATTCATACTGGTATCTCCAACTCTAATGAAGTGTTACAGGGCTCATTCTGGCCTTGTCCTTTTGCTTATCTGTAATCTCCCACTTTAATAGTGAGACACCTGGCTCCCACCACCTACCATCCATATACTTATTCATTCAGTCCCAGTATGTATGTATACATGTAACTACATAAGAAATAATTTTGACAATTGGAGTACAGTGCTTATGTACAATTCTTCTTGTCTTTAATTATAGTCTCCACGCAGTTCTAAAATTACTTAGGCCAACATGTTTTCTCCCTACTGATTTGCTAATATTCTGCTAAGGAGTTTTGTATCTATGCTTGTGAGGCACATTAATATGTAATTTTCTTTCTTTATATTATTGGAGTCAGGCTTATTTTCTTATTTGTTCATTTATTTATGATTGGGTTTATGCCTTATAAAAATAGTTGGGAAGTATTCCTTCTTTCTCTATTTTCTGAAAAAGTTCATAAGTTTGATATTATTACTTTTAAAAATTTTTAATAGAATCTACCATAGTCCAGAGCTTTTTTTGTCTGGGAAAGTTTCTAATTTCCTTTAAAGATGAAGTGCTGTTCAGATTTTAAATTTCTTTTTGTATTAGAAATTTATTGTTGTGTTGTCTCTTCTTTTATTTCTTGTGTTTGTAATTTGTGTTTTGTTTTACCTTTTTAAAAATTATTTTAGCCAGTTATTTATTAATTTTCTTAAACTTGAAAGAAAGCCAGGTTTTGGCTTTGTTGGTTTTCTGTTTGTGTTTTTGTTTCCTTGACTTCTGCTCTTATCTTTATTATTTCCTTCTCCCTACTTACTTTGGGCTTAATTTATACTTTCTTTATAGCTTAAAGTGAAAATTAGATGCTTGATTATCTACCTTTCTCTTCTAATATAAGCATTTAAGGCTTTTAAGCTATGAATACTTATATTAAATCATTATATTTAAAGGGTGGTTATATTCCTCAAATTTTGGCATATTGTGTTTCATTACCATTCATTTTGAAATATTTCTAGATTTTTGTTGTGTTTTCTTCTTTGACCATGGGTAATTTAGAAATGTGTTGCTTAATTTCCAAATATTTGGAGATCTTTCCAGATATATTAGTGTTATTTAGTTCTAATTTAACTCTTTTTCTTTTCTTTATTTCTTTTTTTTTCTAGTTCTTTAAAGATTATTAACCTCATTTTAGGTCCCAGAAGATGATCTTTCTTGGTGAGAAAGTTCTTTGTGAACTAGAAAAAAATAAATGTGTATTCTATATGTGTTTTGTGAACTACTCTGTAAATGACAGTTAGGTCTAGTTGGCTGTTGGTGTTGTTAAAATTTTCTATAGTTTTATTCATTTTTGCTTGCTTACTTTATCAGTTTCTGAGAAGTGTATATTAAAATTTCCAACTATCACTGGGATTTTGTCTCTTTTTTTCTTTTAGTACTCTCAGTTTTTACTTCTGCATATTTTTTATTTAAATAGCATTCTATTCATGTTTTGTAGACTCAGTGTCTTATCTCTCTGTTCATATCAACTGTATTTCTCTTTTAGTTTTCTTCAGCATCCCACATTATATCTTCCCCTGTAATTTTTTTCCAGTTTGTAGGTTTTGTTTAATGTCTTTCATATCTTCTCCAAGGTCTTGACTTAAGAGTGAGGTACAAAAATGCTAGTTGGAACATGTATGTTTATGGGTGGGACCTCACTGTAGCATGATAGAGTGGGGATCAGGCTGTTTTGTTGGGGACCAGCACATGCTAGTATTTGTGGCAGAATTAATCTGTTCTCTTGGTTTAGTGTTATGGTTCTCCTCCTGGGAACCAAGTATTTCAAAGGGGTTGGAGTTCTAAAACTTTGGAATGAAACTTTCACTTAAACCCTATTTTTCAGCACAGCCCATGCTTACCATTTTCAGCAGTATCTTGCATGTATTTTTTGTATTCTAAATATTTTCTGAACATTTTCTGAAGATGTATTCTCTGAATGGCCACCAGGGTGAGTGAGGAATAGTAGCCTGGCTGAAGAAGCCTCCGGTTTCTAGGGGAGGGATGTTGATGAAAACTTATGATGACCATCAGTGAATCTCCTTTTCACCCAAGTCCCTTTACCAGCATTAAAGAGTAACTAGTGACTCCACTATCTGAGCCTTTCCAGATTTTTGTAATGGAAATGTGGACTAAGAATGCTGCCTACCATATCAATAAACAAAGGATGCTGCAGTCATCAGCAATTGCAACCATCCCCAACAGTGAGCCCTGAGGGAGTTCAGGATGGAAACCAGGAATGCCTGCCATTTGGCAGTCAAGTGCTGCAGCACCCCACCCCACCCACACCCCTCTCCCCGCAGTGTACCCTGAGGAAAACACAGGATACTGGCCCCAGACAGCTGAGGTACATATCAAAGGGATGGTTTTAGTGAGCCTGGACTCTTTGTATCTTCCCATACACAGAAAAGCGCTAAATTCCTTAACTTGACGTCTGGTTTTCTTTTATTAACAGTAATCCTTTGCTCCGACTACCTGGTGTTGTTACAGAAACTCCTGTATATCCTGGCATCCCCCCTTCCTCCTCAGAACAGTTTTCTCAGCGTTATCTGAGAGGCTGTCTCCCGGGCTCGGCTCGAAGTCCTAAGAATGTCTGCCGAATAGGTTGTGCATTTTTTTCAGTTGACAGAAACCAGTTTGTTTCTTGTTGAATTGCCTCCTAGCAGGCTTACATTTTAGCTTTTTTAAGTTTTGTTAACTCAGTTACTATCCATTGTCCATTTAATTTCTCTCATCTGAAATTTTGCTGACGTCTTTCTTCTTCTGTCATATTTTTTTCTATTCTTTTTATCCTATGTTCTTGCCTTTTCAATTTATTTATTGTCATTTTAGTGGTGTTTCCAGAGGGGTGAAAGATAAGTTCATATATAGCCATGTTTTAACTGGAAGTCTTATTGCAGTGGGTACATATTTTATATTTTACTGAATACTGTGAAATTGCTTTTCAAAGTGCTACATTGATTTATGTTTGTTTTGGGTTGGTCTCAGCCATCCATACTGATGCTATTTTCTAGAAATGGCAGAGGGCACTCCTCTGGGCTACTTGTGGCAAGCCTCACAGACATTTCCCCAGCTGAAGACAATGCTGAGGCTGGACCAGCCCTTTTGGTTCTTACGATTGCAAGACACACCTCAGCAACTACTATCAGGGAACTTAGAAGAAACAAGGTTTGTTACTCACATGTCCTGGAGGGTACAAGCCATGTCCTGGACCACTTAGCAATGTCCAGGGGGCAGGGGGGGAGGTGGGAGAGAGAGAATGAATGTGTGGGCCTGGTGTTGCTGGTGAACTTAAGTTTCTTCCTTTGTAGCGAAAGAATTCGGAGATGATGTGATAGGTAAGAATCAGATTTATTTAGAGAGAAACACACTCCACAGACAGAGTGTGGACCATCTCGGAAGGCAAGAGGCAAGAGACCTCGAAAGATGGCATGGTTAATTTTTATGGGGTGGGTAATTTCATAGGCTAACGAGTGGGATTATTCCAACTATTTTGGGGAAGAGGCGGGGATTTCCAGGAATTGGGCCACCACCCACTTTTTGACCTTTTATGGTTGGCCTCAGTCAGAACTGTCATGGCACTGGTGGGTGTGTCATTTAGCTAATGTATTACAATAAGAGTATAATGAGGCTCAAGGTCCACTGGAAGTTGAATCTTCCGCCATCTTGGACCCAGTTGGTTCTAACCAGTCTTTGTCATGTACTATGGCTATATCATTCTTTCAAAGGTTGTGCCTGCCCCCTTCCCTCCTGTTTCACTGGTGCTCTCTCTGCCTTTATTGGGGTTGATGGTGGGGTGCTGGGGTTTTGAGGGTTCACTCTGTATTGGTGAAATTAAAACATAAGAGCAGGAATTAAAGCACGGGAAGGGAAAAGCAAGCAGTGGGTCAGTCAGTTATCTAGGTCCACCAGAGCTTTCCAATAAGGGGGACTCATGGGTGGGGCAGCCTGGCTCTTTATCTAGTTGTGTAGAGGGCAATGTGTTCTTTCCAAGATAGATGTCTTTGAAATGGATGCCTCAGCAATCAAAAGCTTAATGTCAGACACTTACATTACAATCAAAAAAGCTAATTGTCAGGTACCTACACTACAGGGTTCCAACTAATAGCTGAAATTTCCCCAGAGCCACTTAGTAAGTCATCTGTCCTTTCCCCAGGGAAGCTGCCTCTATTTCTATTGTGTTCACTTACCCATTCAACAGGTAGTCACTGCTTCAGTAGTATAAGAATGACCTAGAATAGTGCCCTAAAGATAAGAGTGCTCAAAAACAGACTGACAAGGTTTTTGTAATTCTAAAGCTTGCAGTCTAGGGCCATCCTTTAGCTCTCTACTTGGACACCTCCCCTGGGCAGTTTTCCCTGATTACACCCTCCCCCACACATCCAGGCCTACCAATGCGATGGTGGTACAAGGGAGAGAATTACCAAATCAATTATTCTGCACTGCATGATTTTAATTATATGTGTATCTTGCCTGCCAGTCTCTTAGCTCTCTAGCACAGGGATTAGGTCTTTTTGGCCTTTATCTCCCAAATCCAGCATATGCTTGTATGTCAAAAATTGTTCAAGAAACTTTGTCATAAATTAACCCTAAATTTGATTTCAAAAGGGCTTTAGAGGTAATAGAGCATCAATCAAACAAAATTAAACTGTATTTTGAATTTATTTTAATACTCAGTTTCAGATATATTATGACATTTAATTACTAATTTGCTTTCATTTAAGTTAGAGCCGTACTGTGCAAAAAAAGAAAGGAAATGTGCTTAGCTAGAACAAATATTCAGGATAAAAAAGTAGATACAGAAATATAGGGCTAATCATATACTGCATAGACTATCTTGTAAAAAAAAATGCATGTATGTGTACACATACACACACACACACACACACACACACACACACACGGCAATGAACTAAATTTGGCAATGGGGTAAAATTTGACTCCTCTATAGTAATTTGAAGAGAAGATTTAATTGATTTCAACTATGACATGGTTATTCACACACACATACCCCCCAAGAGAGGCAGTTTTCCAAGTAACTTTGGGAAAATTAAAAATTTTCTGGTTCAAAACTTTTTAAAGCCAATTCAATGAGCTTCATCAAAATATCTAATATTAGCCCTACTCACAAGCACTTAGTGATAAGTGTTAAGGAAATACAACAAAGTAATGGGAAACCAACTTAAGATTGTCTTATTCATTGTATACTTATTTGTTGTCTGTTTCTCCCACTTAATTCACTACTATTATTCTAATATCTACAAGAATGCATAGTAATGAATACATATGCAATACACAGACAAGGCTTATAACAAGATAGTATTAAATATGAGGAAAATATAAACTGATCCAGAATGGAAATTATTTAGTCAAATGAAATATCTTGAATGAATAGATGCTATAATTGGATAAAGCTAAAATTCCACTACTATATTGAGCATAGGCAAGTGACACTTTACAACTGAAAATGAAATAATGGTTGAAAAGGGATTAAAACTCTTTGGAATTTAGGCATGCCAAGCCCAAATCGCTGAACTTTCAATTACAGATTCAATGACCATCTAGACACTAAACAGAAAAATTGTGCATGGAGACCTTGGTTCCAGCCACAAGTATGTCACTCGAAGATTTTGGCCAAGGAGACATAGTTTCCTCAATTATAAAATGGGTTATGAATACCTGCCCTGCCTTCTTTACAGAACTGTTGTAAAAATCAAGTACAATTGACATTTATATATTCTTATTCTTTAGTAATCAATTACAAGCAAAATGTCCTTATTACAATCAACACTGAGAATCAGAATGTCACTGTGGCAGGCATGGAGGTGGGCCCCTTGAATCTCTCTTGAAAGAAGAACATGCTGATCAAAAAGTTATTTGTCCGCCTGTAGCTGTAGCACCTTCTGGGTCTCCCAGAGCATGTGAAGGTCGTGTTTTCCTGGGCAGCCTCTGGCAGTGACTTAGCATGGTGGTGACTAAGACCTGGCCATTTCTGCACAACACGGGGCACTCTCCTCTGTGGGCAGTCTTTGCTCTGGATCTCACCAATGGGCTGGCCAAGCCTCTCCCAGAGCTGCATCTCAGTCTGATGCTTTTCCTGCCCATTCCTCTCTCCTTCCCTGTTCCTCTCACAGGAGTCAGAGTTACGTCATAGCCTGAAGGCTCTCCTGTCTATTCCTATTCCTTCTTCCCTTGATCTTTCTTAGGCATTGCCTCCAATAAATATTAGCACTTGTAACTCTTGTCTTGGCATCTGAGTTCCAGAAGACTCAACTAACGTGGCCCCCCAAATCCCAATCCTCTGAAGCAACCTCTGTCACTATTATGAATGTTATATTTCTTTCCAGAGATTTTCATATGTATAAGCATTGTGAGCATTTTATTTTAAGATGGCTCTACTTCTTTTTCCTTTTAGCATCATCTCATGCACTTATGAATAATAGGTGATAAAGCATTTTTTAAAATGTAAGCCTCATACAATGCTAACCACCACCTGATGTTCATGGACTTTTAACAGCAACAGTGCCTGAGGAAACTCTGAAACATTTCTTGAGAACACAGCATTGAGTGGCACGGCCCTGGTGAGAAGTGCATCAGAGTCATCTGTAATCTTTCAATAACTTTTTAGGGTGAGGGTCATATTCTTTCTGCCCTCAAGCCTGTGTCCTCTCTGCAGAGTCTGTTTCTATGCTGGTCCTGGGCTTCATTTGTATTGTTTTCATTGATATCTCTTGCCTTCTCATTCTTTCTGGCTTTACTTCTGCATTAAAGCTACAATTACATAAATACTCCATATATTTCACACGTAGGCTTTGGAAACATTTGAAATCACTCTGTACTATTAATTTCAATCAGCACTTCTTTTTTTTTAAACTTTACACCACTACAAGAGTTTGTTTATTTATATATTTTAACGTGGGTAAATCTGCATTTTCAAATTGTTTCTCTCTGTCTCTTTTAAATTTAACTTTTCAACTTGATTATAAAATTCCCTAGGGCAGAGAATGTACCTGGGAAGATATGCTTGGATGGAACTAGGCACATGGATAAAAATCTGGGATCTCTTATATTGAGTAAGATCAATGACATCTTTGAGCCTGTTTCCTCATCTGTGTTGTGAAACAGGAATAAAATGTAATCCTCTTAGCTTTGAGTGGGGACAATATCATGACATGTGTAAAGTTCCTGCAAGATACTAGCACTAATTCGAGGACAGTTCTTTTCCTTTGAATGGAAGTCCACAAATGGAATTTAAAAAATTATACTTTCACTCAGACTTAAGCTTACTCCCTTTCTATGAATTTGCTAATTCCACTGGGCTTAAAGCTACTCTAAACAGAGTAGGCTGGAGATGGTCCTGTGGCCATTTCACACCATACTAAAAATATTTCTGATTTCTGTCCTTCAAGTGGTGTTCACAAGTGATTTGTTTTTCCATACCACATCCTTTCCTAAAATTGAATTTCCAGAATTATAAATAAAATAGAGCTAACATTCACCAACACCTTTAGAATAAGGAATCATGAAAACATTGTAAATTCACAAGTCCAAACAATTTTGAAATAAAGAAAGGCAGCACCAAGTCCTATAAAGATCATAGATTTGGGACTTTTACCTAGACTTGTCAGTTGCCAGCTGCAAACATTGAAGCAATAGCTTCCTGTAACCTTTGCTGCTCATCTGTAACATGAGCATAAGGACCGTGTTTTTGGTTTTTTCTTTAGAAGATATTTTTTAAAAGCCAGTTTTTATTTTTGCATCTTATAAATATTTCTTCTGCAATTAGAGCTTTCAAAACCACAATGGATTTTCCAATTTCCATGATAGAATGTTTCTCTTTTCTATGGAGTCAGAGAAGTAATCCCTTGAAGCCACAGAAAATAATCTTTTGAAACAAAGGAAAAAAATGATAGAGGCATTGGATCCACTGAACTGAAGATGAAACAAAGACCAGGCTACATAAGTGAGAAGTGTCTGCTGAGAGGGAGGGGCTGAGTCAGGTAACACTGTTCCCTGTGGATCCCAGTTTTATCCTTCCCGTCAATGAGTATAATAGGAAAATACTTGTAGTGTTCGATGATGTCTTCCACTGAATCAAACTTCTGAAACACAGAAGAGAAAGTTAATGAAAATTTAGGTACCTTTGTGTCTGTAGATTAAAGTACAGCCTAAGATGCTTCGTTTTATTTAGGTTAATTCATTTAACGTTTTTTAGATTGTAAAGGGGTATCAGAAAATGGTTTTTTTTTTTTTTTTTTTTTTTTTAAAAAAAGGATGTGACAAAGAAGCCCCTGAAGGATCAGTGATAAGATTAAGGTAACGAGGGTGACCAAAAGTGAGCCCTCCGCAGCTCTCGAAACTTCCCACCCACGGAGTGTTCACCAGAATCAGGTTACACTGGACAAGCTCCACTCTGTGGTTACATGTTCCTACCGTAAGCAGTTCGGATGGGTTAATTACACAGCAGTCAGCCACAGAGAATCCCTGGTGCCTCCCTTACCTTGCCCCCAGCTGTGACATACTAAAATGTAGAAGATCAGGGCTTGACCTTCACTTCGTAAACTAATGGGAAAGGTCTGCGGTGAAATCTCTCTCCTGTACACCCCTCTTGTTCTAAAGCATTCTAGACTAATCAGAAAGAATACTGATGGGCTTCTCTGGTGGTGCAGTGGTTAAGAATCTGCCTGCCAATGCAGAGGACACCGGTTCGAGCCCTGGTCCGGGAAGATCCCACATGCCGCGGAGCAACTAAGCCCGTGCGCCACAACGACTGAGCCTGTGCTCTAGAGCCCGCGAGCCACAACTACTGAAGCCCGTGTGCCTAGAGCCTGTGCTCCCCAACAAAAGAAACCACTGCAGTGAGAAGCCCTCTCACGGCAGCGAAGAGGAGCCCCTGCTCACCCCAACTAGAGAAAGCCCATGCGCGGCAACGAAGACCCAAGGCAGCCAAGAATAAAATAAATTAAAAAAAAAAAAAAAAGAATACTGATGACCACAGGGCTCCTGGTAGTTCTTGGCCAATTGAGGTTCCTTCCCTGGGCTTCTTGTGAAATAATGAGGTGACAGTGAATCATTACATTTTTATGTTTCTAGAGATGTACAGATAAAGTGCTGGGGTGATTTAATGGAAAGTAAGATGATTTCAAGTGTAGGGGAATCAAGAAGTACTTTGTGGAAGATACAGACTTGAAATGGGCTGACATTCTGGGTGAGCCAAGTGGACAAGGTGAGTTTAAAGATACTAAGAACAGAGGAAGACGAGTGTACAAAGACAGGTGCTGAGAACATGTGGGCACAGATAGGAATTCTGATGAGTTTGGCTGAGTTCTTGAAAGGGGCTATTGGGAGATGATCAGGAAGAAAGAGCTTGCACGACCTGCCTTTTGTAACTTAGGGCAACATTGTGAAGTGAACAGGGAGGGAAGAACAGACCTTCCCTGAAGAGCCAAGGAAACTGCAGCTCAGAGTGAAGAGTGACTTGCTCAGAGGTTACACAGCCAGAGGGCAGGACCAGGAACGCAATCTGGTTTTTCTGGACGTGTATCAGTTTCTTACTTGATGCAACTTTGCTTATGGCTTGTGAACCCACTGTTCCAACAGAGCAGTGTCCAGATGATGCAGCCTGAAGGAGGGAGCTGCACTGGGGACGACTTTGATTCTCTTTAGTTTTGTACATCCTCCCTCTGCCCAGCACAGAAATGTCTGCAAGCCTGAGGGATACTCAAGAGGGAATGAGATTGTCAAGGTCCAGGTCCTCATGGAGATTCATGCATTGCATTCAGGCGGGGGCAGACAGAAAGTAATTCCCTATCCAGATAGATCATTTCATTTAGGGTTAATTTGCTGTGGAAATAATCAACCTGGGGCTCAAGAACCTCATACAGTCCTCCCGGGGCCTTCCCTGACCTTGACCAGTCCCTGGATCCATTCCACTCCTGTTCTTCCTGGGAACTGAGTCAACAAACCTCCACCTTCCCCCTTATGCTCATTGAGTTGGTTTTGTCTTTTCATCTGAAAAGAGTCCTGATTAAGTCTGTAAGTAACTTGCCCCTCTGAGCCCATTACTGGATGTGTGGCAGAGTTTTCAATGAGATAACTTATCTGACCACCCCTAGTAAGTACACAATCAATACTAGTCTCTACCTGATGCTAAGGTAAGGTGGTTGTCCAGCAGGGACAGTAATTGTTCTGCTACAGTAGTTGTAAGTGGAGGGCTGTGGAGCCCAAATGCCTGAGTTCCAAGCAGGGCTTTCCCACACCCACTAGCGGTGTGTCCTTGGGCAAGTTTCTTACACGCTCTGTCTCAGTTTCTCTCTCTAGGAACAGTGATGGTAATATTAAGACCTACCTCCGAAGGTCATTGTGAGGGTTAATTGAGTTGACACACACAGCATTTAGAAGGGAGCTCTTTCTGCAGTGAGTGCTCAGTAAATGTCAGTCATTGCTATGACCTCCTCCCTTCCAAGTTTGCCAAGAACATGATGAAAGAGCCATGAAATCACTGTAGAAGTTTATAGACTCTCATTGTAAGCCTTTAGGAAGAAAGGAAGGACATTTTTGTATTTCATTTCTAGTCATAAATTAGGGACAGAATTTTCTTTCTCTTTCTTCATACTTGAAACAAAAAATAATTTATGAAAAGAGATTTTCCATGTAGAACTCTTCTACAAAATTGGGTAACCCACATGGCACAGAGAAAATTGTCTTTCCTGGGATTAATCTTTAGAGGGAAAAAGATTAATCTTGCTTTGTAATCTCACTCCTGTTTTCTTTAGGATGGTCCCAAAATAGTGAACTCAATACTAATTATTTATAATTACTGCAGGGATGATATTTTATATGAAATTGTAATTTTAACAAGTAGTAGGAAGCAAGCAAGGAAGAAATAAATAAGTTATTCTGTCATTTCTTATTACTGACTCCTAGTGAGAGGCTAACAACTGGTATATTACCCTAAAGATAATTTTTAAAAAAGATTATAATTAAGCTCTTACTTTTATATTAAATTCTTTTTTTCAGGAGGACAGCAAATACCATCCTAATATTAGATCTTAAAATTTGTTTAAACCTTTTGTGATTGCCCTAAATACCAACCATAGGCAATGTTTCACTGCCAGAAAGCTTAATCAATCTGTTTGAATACACACATGGGAGTGAAAGAAGACAAGAGAAAAAGAGGAAGATAGAGAGGTTCAAAGAGAGAAGGAGGAGAGAGAAGCAGACCAGGGAAGTGAGAAATAAACTCATTGGTTAATTCTCTCTGTTTCCTAGTCTTTGAACTTGAATTTATCAACTAAACGTCTATCATAATTTTCAGCAACTTATCACAAACATTTGCAGGACAAGGAAGGGTCCGATTAAAATTGTTCTCTTCTACTAGACTCCACAGAAATGTTGACAAATGTGATTTCTAAAACTTGGCAGCAGGTAAAGCTCTGCAGGTTATTAACAAGCAGGTGCCCCACTGGCTGGTCCAGGGCCGCCAGTGTTCTACCAGGTGATAAATAGGTGCATGCATAGATGAGCACAGATTAACAGGGAATCCTCTGGATGGCAGGGACTCTGCCTTACTCTGCTGTGTGTCCTCAGAATGAAGCATTGAATCTAGCATAATGTAGGCATAAAATTAAGGCTTGGCCCCAAAACTGAACAAATGAGAGACCTGGGCTGAAAGGTGGCCTCCAAAAGATATCCCATGTCCTAATTCCTGGAAGCTGTGAATATGACCTTCTAAGCAAAAGAGTGAATATTACTTTACATGGCAAAGTTGGGATTACATTAAGGATCTTGAGAGGAAGGTCTTGAGAGAGGGGCTGATCCTAGGTTATCTCTAAAAGCAACCACCTGAATCCTCATAAGATAGAAACGGAGGGAGATTCGCATGGAGAAGAGGAGGAGGCGTGTGACCTCAGAGGCAGAGATCAGAGTGATATGGCCACAAGCCAAGAAAGCCACAGTTTGCCAACAGCCACCGGAAGCTGGAAGAGGCCGGATCTTCCCCCAGAGCCTCCAGAAGAAGGGTGGCCTGTCAACACCTTGATTTCAGATTTCTAGACTCCAGAACTTCAAAAGAATACATATTTATTGTTTTAAGCTACCAATTTTGTGGTATTTTGTTACAGCAATCCCAGAAAACTAATATACTGCGTGCTCCCTGAATCTAAATTCAGACACGAGTTTCTAGCCACATGGCTAGCAGAATGATCCAAATTTATAATATACAGCAAAATGGACCTTCCCAGGCTCATTCTTTGCAGGTATATGTGGAGTTGCTAGCCTTCTGTGCTTGTGACAGGTGTCGACAAGCTGCGCCTTCCCAGGGGACCCGTCCAGGTTTCTCCTGCAACTCTCATGGCTCCATGTGAGCTTTTCATCTGTGTCCGGTACACACAGACCCAGTGAAAGGGCTTTAGGGTATCATTTAAGAGAGAAATGATACTTAGCACCTGCCTCTATGTATCTGGCACTCTCTTTACAGCATCTCATCTTACACTCAGAATACCTCCCTTGGAATAGGTGTCACTGCATTGTATGTGGGGATAAAGTCTAAAGTTTGAAAGACAATCAAAAAGCCACAGGAAATCAAAATTATGCTTGAAAACCTTGTGCCTCATTAACATTTCTCCTGCAGAGTTGGACTAAGATGCTACTTCTTTATTCAAACACCAGATGAAGTAGCTAGTACCTGGCTTGCATTTAGCAGAGCCTTGCTGTAGCAAATTCTTTATCTTTTCTTAGAGATGGGAGATTCTTCCTCAGCAAGGCAAAGGGCTCGAACTGTGAAAGGTGTGCAGGAACTGAGAACAATCTAGATCATCCCCCTCTTATACCAGGGCAGGCTCGTTCAGAAAAGAGGCAGGAAGAACTACCTGTAAATTGTGATTTTTCACCCAGGGCCTGGCACACAGTAAGCTCCACAGAAGTCTTAGCTTTTTAGCTTTTTTTCAACTGAAGTTCTGGGCTGTTTTCAAATGGGCTGGGGATCATTTGCATTTGCTATGATGCTATCTGAGACTATGTGAAAAAGTCAATATTTTTGCAGACTATATTGAACCCCAGCCTTGGCATGTACTAGCTGTGGCTGTGGGCCAGTTACTTCACATTTCTGTGCCTCAATTTCACCGTCTGTTAAATGGAGGTATCAACAGCACCTACCTCATAGGGTTGCTATGGGATTAAACCGATCAAGTTAATTAATAATTGTTAAATGCACAGAATAATGCCTGTGCATGATAAACGTATGTAAGTGTTAAATAAACACATGAAAAGGAGACTCTTGCTTGGGGGTTGCATGAGAGGAGAAAATTCCATAATAACACAAAAAGTGTTAAAAGAGGCATTTGAATTCTTTTTTTTTTTTTTTTTAGGTTATATAAATGAAAATTTATTTAGATTGAGAAAAAAAATCTCAAAATATTCAAGATTTTTGGGCTAAAAATACTACAAATATAAAAATCTAGGAAAATGATATGTCTATTTTATTTTTTTAATTTTTATTTTTCAATCGAAGTATAGTTGATTTACAATGTTCCAGGTGTACAGCAAAGTGATTCAATTATACATAGGCATTTGAATTCTTAAGGGGTCCTTGGTGACAATAATTAGAGCAGCTCACCTGAAAGCTGGTGGTCTAATCCAGGGGCTGTCATTATGACAACCTGCTGAGGCCTGCAGTGAACTGGCTAGCAATCTGATTCAACACTATTAGGAAGTTATCACAGGGTCACTGTTTCTTCTCTTTTATAAGTAGACCAAAGTATGGCTTGTTGGGAAAAAAGCTTTTTGGTTTTTTTTTAATGAGAACATCTATGAGCTGGAAGAAAATACAGGACAAAGGGATACTGAGCTGGAAATTCCATTAGCCATAGGTATCTGGACCTAAGGGGAACCATGCTTTAGTTATTGCCATGACTCAGTGATAATAATGAAAAAAAATCATAACTAACATTTACTGATATGTCAATAATCAGTGTTCTGAGTGTTTTACATTCATTAACTCACTAATCCTCATCACAAAAGAAAAATTTGGCTACTTCTCTTCTTAGTTTTGCTGTAACCCTTTCTTACTGTGGCAATATTTGACAGATTTATGTATTAATCTATTTATTCACTCATGTTCTCCTTTATGCCAAAACTTTCCCAGGCTGGAGCAAAGGCTGGTGAACTGATCCCATGGTAGGTAGTCTGGCGGGTGCTGACCACACCTCTCCAGCCACATATGAGTCTCAGAAAAGGACTCTGGGTCAGACCCTGGGTTTAAGCTGGAATCTTCACACACGTGCCTTCGTGAAGCATTTTGGTAGCCCTGGCAATAGTCCTTATTTTGATATCTATTGCAAAAAAATAGATATTCGTGTGACAGTTCTGGTTTCATACTGTACCAGTTTTCTTGGGCCTCCATAATAAAGTACCACTGACCGGAGTGAGGGTAGAGGGACTTAAATGACAGAAATTCATTTTCTCACAGATCTGGAGGCCAGAAGTCCAAGATCAAGGTGTCAGCAGGGTTGGTTTCTTCTGAGGCCTCTCTCCTTGGCTTGTAAATGGCCATTTTCTCCCTGTGACTTCACATCTGTGTGTGTCTGTGTCCTAAGCTCCTCTTCTCATAAGGGCACTACTCATATTGGATCAGGGCCCACCCTAGTGACCTCACTTTACCTTAGCCACCTCTTTTAAGACCCTATCTCCAAATACGGTCACATTCTGAGGTGCTGAGGGTTAGAATTTTCACATAGGAATTTGGGAGGGGGACACAGTTCAGCCCATAATATATACCAACAGATAAAATTGAGGTCTGGAGATGCTAAATGAGAATCACTGAATTATAGAAGTCTAGACTTGAAAAGAACATTTACAGTTGAAGAAATTAAAGCTCAGAGAAGTTAAGTGACTGGCCTGAGCTCATATACTTAGTGAATGGTGACAGAACTTGAACTCTGCCTTTCCCTCCCTCCCTTTTTCCCTTCCCTCCTCCCTCCCTCCCTCCCTTCCTAACTTCCTTCCTTCCTAGAAGTATTGAAAGACCAGCCTCTGTTTGCCCTCTTACTATCTGTGCATCTCTAGCCATTTACTTAATTTTCCAAGCCTCAGTTTCCCTACATCTAAGATAGGAATGACCATTATATCGAAGAGTTGTTGAGGGTTAAAATAAGATAATGCAGACAGACCAAGCCTAGCATAAACACAGCAAAAATCAATCTCCTTTCCCTTTTCTCTCTGATTTATTTATACAGTTATTAATGAATGCTTTAATTGAGTCATTCTTTCACCTAGCCACCTGTTAGCAGATGTGTACCAAGCACAGGCATGCTCAGTGTAGCACTGGATGCTGTGATCGAGGTCACATTCAATGTAGGGACACACACCTACCTAATGCCAACAGACGTCGTCAGAAATGGCTGCAGTGGGAGTTCAGCGATGGGTGGGGAAGGAGTGTGGCATTAACGTGGGGCTCAGTGGAGGCTTTCTGGCAGGCAGAATGTAGATGTGTCTTACAGAATGAGTTTTCTTTAACGGGCAAAGCAGGATAGAGGGTGCATGGAAGGGTCAGGATTGGCTGCCAGCCCCATGAGCTAAGACATGAGCGGGAATGCTTGTGGAAGGGGCTGGAAGGGTTAGATTACATTCTGCACCTCCAGGGCGGCTCTTTTCTCCGATGCTGCAGTCATGGGGATATGGAGGTGACTCGGCCAGCATCCCCTAGGTCTCCCTGTGTTGTTGTCCTTAGCCTGGAAAAGGGAAGTCATTGGGTTATACCCACCTCGTCTCCTCTGAGCCCTGTCCCCAGGGCAAACTGCTGATTCCTCTCCAGGAAGCGGATTTTCACGTTGTAGACTTTGTTCCCATAAAACACCACCAACACATAGGGCTCCGCCCTGGATTTTGTGGAACAGTCTCGGACCAAGAAGGTGCCATCCTGAAGCGAAAGGAAGAACGATGATCTTCTCAGGCATCAGAATCAGAATCCAACCTCCCAACTGTGGCAGCAGTGAAGCTTGTACGCCTGAGATTCCCAGACGGCTTCAGTTTTTGGCAAACCAGTTCTTTATTCAATTTAATTCAGTAAGTATTAATTGAGGGTTAGTTTGTCTAAGGGTTCTTATTTTCTGAGAAGTGCGCCAGTCAGATTACAACACCCCCTACTTCGAAATCTTCCAATATCCCCCGCTGTCCTCAGCGCCATGCCGACAACCGTAGCGTGATGTTCAAGGATCGACGCGCCAGCATCTCCTGCGGTTTTCTCTCTGTCTCTCCTGCAGTCTCCAGCCCCTGGATGATTGCACCAGTCAAGCCACCATTTCCCAGGGGCACCATCTTGCTTTTGGGTTCCCAGCTTTTGCACAAGCCACCCCCTCTGCATGGAATAGCCCTCTCCTTCCCTCCTTGGGGGTGCTTCCCTCCATCTGCCAATGTTCACATTTCCTGTTCTGTTGATGTTCAGGTTATTATCCTAGAGACAGTGGGAGCTACCGCAGGCTTTGAGCAGGAGAGGCTTTGAGCATTATAAGTTGGTCTGCATGGGGAGATGTCAATATAGGACTAGGGTCCCCAAAACAGATGTGGGGCTTCAAAGTCACTGGTGTCAAAATGAGTGACGAGACTGTATGAAGGAGAAGAAAATATAGCCTGAAGTGAGGTGAAAGGATGTTCAGGGCAAGGAAGAAGAGACAGGAAATGTTCTAAGGAGATGTCTCAAAGATAGACAGAAACCCAGAAGCTTCAGTGTCATAGAAGTGGAGTGGGGGAGAGCGAGGGTTTCCAAAAGAAGGTCAGCAGTATGAAATAGTCTGAGGGCTGTGAATAGGCCAACTATAAATATAATATAAAATAATCAGGCACACCCTGGAGAGTAGCTTAGGATGAAGGTCTGGTCGTAAAAGGCTAAGAAATGGAGAAATCCTCCTGAACATACACACACGTACAAGGCTTAGTTTTGTGGTTACATTGTGTCATTTATATGACGAAAAATACTGAAAAATCTGTAACTGTAATTACATAGATTCTTGTGTAGGTGGTTATAAATAATCTATAAAGAATAAATCTAGGTATGTGTGGTGCTTACTATCTATTCGTTATATAGATAGGTATTATATATGATAATTTATATTTATAATAACTGTTATATATATTATCTCCTGTATAGAATATATTTCATATCTATATGTTTATATATATCTATAACTAATATTTATAGATATGTGTACATATATAATAATGATTATAATGCTGTATAACAATACTATAAGTATATTAAATTTATAAATAATACTATAAAACTACAGTGATGCCATGATGATGCTGGCCGCCAAGGTTTACTGAAAACTGCTCTCAAGATGCCATGCACTTTACACACATTTCATTTGATCCTTACATAAAATTTGAGGAGGTATTTTATCCCCATTTTACAGGTAAGGGAATTAGGGCCTAATTGTCTAAGTGGATCCCCTCACACATCACAGCTAATCAATGGAACACCTGAAAGTCAAGGTGAAATTCTTGCTATAAATATACCAACCTCCAAGTACATAAAGTGGGTTCAAGGAATTTTCTGGAACCTGTTCTGCCAAAAACATTCAGCTGTAATTAAAGCCTTAAGACTCAAGCACATTCTTTTTTTAAAAAAATTCTTTTCCGTTATGGTTTATCACAGGATATTGAATGTAGTTCTCTGTGCTATACAGTAGGACCTAGTTGTTTATCTACTCTATACATAAAAGCTTATATCTGTTAACCCCAACCTCCCACTCCATCCCTCTTCCATCCCCCTCCCCCTTAGCAACCACCAGTCTGTTCTCTATGTCCCTGAGTCTGTTTCTGTTTCATAGATAGGTTCTTTTGTGTCAATGTGTATAACTGAATCACTTTGCTGTACAGCCGTAATGAACACAACATTGTAAATCAACTATACTTCAATAAAAAAAAAAAATTAAAAAAAAGAAAGACTCAAACACAGAACATTGCCGAAGATCACAAAGGGAGAGGAGGCCAAGACATGTGGGCAGTTTTGGGGGTTTATCATCTTAGACTCTGCAATGAGTTTGTCACAATGAATCTGGGCAATCCTGCAATTTGAATTAAATTATCTTACATAAGTGGAAAACACGTTTTGACAAAACTAACTGAGACAAACAAAATAGGAAAATATGAAGTCATTCAACTGAGATTCTGTTTTCTCAGTACTTTTTGGGAGGAGGCAGAAACAGGCACAGAGAAGGGGGCAAGGGAGCGTTGAGAGCGCCCAGACATAGCTGGAAGGACATTATGTGGCTTGTACATTGCCCTTCTAGTACCGTCCACACAGAGGCTCCTGGAAGCAGGTCTTCTAAGAGCTATTTTCCCTTGGGAAAGAGGCTAAGAGAGCGTGACCGCTGATTAGCCAAGAAGAGGCAGGGTCGGAGCTGGCACCACTGTGCCACCATTAGACCCAGCAGAGGTCAGCTGTGCATGAGATTCCCTGGGGAGAGGGAAGGGAGGGTGCCCCAGGCAAGCACCACCCAGCCACCTATGACTCCCCTTCCAGAACGTAAAGAACTCTAGTGGCTACTAGAGGCAGCTGTGATTTTGTGAAAAGAGCACTGATCTTGAATATAGATTCTGCCACTTTCTCTACCTTGTAATTGAAACCTTAGCATCGGTTTCCTTATCTAGAGAATGACATAGTTTCATTAATTCCTAATATGTTCAAGATACTTTATTAACAACTGTATTAATTTCCTACTGTTGCTATAACAAATTCCTATGAACTTAAAGGACTAAATCACAAATTTATTCTCTTACAATTCTGGGGGTTGAAGTCCAACATGGGTCTCACTAGGCTAAAATCAAGGTCTCAGCCAAGCTGTGTTCTTTCTAGAAACCCTAGGGGAAAATGCATTTCCTTGTTTTTTCCAGCTTCTAGAAGCCACGACTTGTGGCTTTACTTGTGGCCCTCTATGTCTAACTCTGATACTGCTGCCTCTCTCTTATAAGGACCCTTGTGATTATATTAAACCCTCCCCAATAATCCAGAATAATCTCCCTATCTCAAGATTCCTAACTTAATCCCACCTGCAAATTCCTTTTCCAAATAAGGTGACATAGTCACAGGTATTGGGGATTAGAATGTGGATATATCGTGGTAGGGGGAGCATTATTCTGTTTACCATAGTAACTTACATATAATTTATCTTATTTAATTTTTAATATTCTAAAAGCTATGCTTTATTAACATTTATTGAGGACCTATCATTTATTCACCCATCCACCAATTAACTAACTCATTCATTTTTGTATTTCCTCATTCAGCAATGACCATTGTATTGGTTAGCTGAGGATAGGTTTTGGTGTTGCATCAGTCTTGAGAGCCTTTCTACCACTCCTAAACAATCTAGTATAGTTCTCTGCACATAGTAGAGTAGTTGCTTAATAACTATTTTCTATTTGTGATGATGGTTGTAGTAGTCATTTGATCTGATCACAAACATCCCAGGTTTTCTCTTTTTTTGGTCACATGTAGCTTTGTACTTTTTCACCCTCTTTGAAGTTAGGTCTGGTCATGGGACTTACTCTGGCCAATGAAATGTGAGCAAAGATGCAGCATGTTAAATTTGAGAGGATGTGTTGAGAGGCAGTATGTGATTGGTGTGAGCATACATTGAAATGGAGCCTCTAGCAGTCTGGGTCTACCCACCCAAACCTGTCTTGAGCATGGAGCTCAAACAAAAAATAAAGTTATGTTATGGTAAGCAACTGAGATCTCAGGGCTGTTTGTTACTACAGCATAACCTATCACATACTGACTATTACATCATTCATGATCCCTGCTCCTTTCCTGAAGAAGTGAGACATAAAAACCCAGCTGTACCTTGGGCAGACCTCTAGGAAGGAGATGAAACTTGAACAAAGCAGAAGGAAGGCACCTTCCATTGCAACCTCCAATTATACCCCAGCTTCCACATTTGATCTCCAAAATAGTTCCTTAGGGTTGATTTTACTATTTTCATTTAACAAAGAAAGAAATCTGCATTTACAGATATGTAGGAACTTGAGAAAGTCACGCAGCTGATAAGTGGTACAACCAAGTCTCAAATCTAAAACTCTGTTTGAAAGCCCACTTTCAACGACAACCTCCCCAGCACTCAGAAATACAGGGTGAGGCAGGAACTACATCAAAGCGCACTGCTTGTTACATCCTGTGACCTATGGGCAGAAAACCATAGGATGACTACAGAAACAATGTGATGGGCCCTGGAGAAACCGTTACCTTGTTCTCCTTCATCAATGCCTCTTCCACTGCCTGGCGACTGTATTCTCCAATGTACCATTCGTTGTGCTGGACATCCTGCAGTACGGGTTTAAATGATGAATATTTTAGGGTCAAAGGAAAGGATTAATTATTAATTAAAATTTGTTTTTATTCCACTAGTGCCAAATCACAGTTGGATTTATGGTAGATATGCAGTATAAAATTTCTGTCCCTGGATCTTGAGATAGACACAGAAAAAGTAATGGCAGCTTAGGAATTATGAAATTGGCATGACAAAATCTCTCTGTCATTGAAAGTAACCAGAAATGTCACTCCATCTACTGAGAAAGGTGCTTTGGCACCAAACTTAAAACGGATAATAAACCCTTTATCTGTCAATACTGTCTGAACCTGTACCTGCTGAAGCTTACTGAGGTAGAATATATATAGTTTATGATCCTTATGAGGCCCTAGGCACCATAGAAACAGCAGGGGAGGGGAAGACAGGTACAGATTGAGAGCATCTTTATGCCAATTGCCTAAAGTCCCATGTGGCAGTACTGGGATTTGAACCCTAGTCTGTCTGGCTTTCTCCTTGTGCCACACTACCTTATTTATACTAATTTATTTCTTTTGATTGTAAAATCCACGTAACAGAGAGAAGGAAGGGCAGTCAGAGATGCACCATGGATCTGCAATTCCTTTGCCGAGTCCCAAGGATAATAATATTAAATAATCCTTTGCATGAGTCCAACGTCTCCAAGGACATCCCTCATTCATTATCCCAGTTCATGCCTGCAAGAATCCTGCGAGGCAGGCATTGCCAGGACAGTGGGGGCTCAGGAAGTCAACTTCTGTTACATGTGGCAAGAACTAGGGATGTGACATCAGGTCTTTTGTCTCCCAAAGTACCTGGTCCTCCCAGCACAAACTTGATCCTTCCAATGATGAGTACACCAAGCACATGTGAGCGCCCCAGGGAAAGGCATGAGTTAGCTTCCCTCCCAACTCTCCAGCCTCACTTCCTCTCCCTCCCCCGCTCCCCCATCTGAGGACAAGTCAGATGTGCTTGCTGTTGTCTGGACACACACAGCTTCAGGGCTTGGCATGAGCTAGCCCCGCTGCCTGGAATCCCTCCTCCTCCTCACTCTCCTTCTCCCTGGCTCTGCCATTCTCTTCCATCAAGTTTGGGGGCAAAGTCACCTCTTATTTGAGGCCTCCTTTGGAATGAATTCCTTTACCTAGTCCCTACCCCTAGGGGAGGGTTGGTGCTGGAAGGTCCAGAGGCAGGACCTGTTCCACTCCAGCAAAGCCAGGTAACAGGCTCCAGAAACAAAGGGCATCTCTCTGCAGGACTGGGAGCTCTCTGAGCTGATAGTGGTCTGCTGCTTCTGGGGGGGCCTCTCTGCCAGTCCCGGGGCTTGGCAGGGCTCAGTCATGGTGTGCTTCATCTACTCTGATTTTGTTTATTTGTTCAAGCTGGAAGACACTTAGAGATTTTATAACCCCGTAGTTCTCCAGGTGTGATCATGAGGGCTGGCTGGTGAGTTTAGGTGCTGCTCAAACACAGCATTAGATAACTCTGAATTACCTGGGGGGAGAAGTGGTTCCCTTTCAGTTCTCTTTCTAGCCCTTTGAATAATCCAAGAGGGATATTTCATTTTGGTGCTATTTTGTCCTTAATATCTCTCTGGTATTTCTAATCTCTCCTTATGCTGAGATTCATTAGTGAGTGATGGCATCCTGCTACAATTTTTTTTTTAAACATCTTTATTGGAGTATAATTGCTTTACAATGGTGTGTGAGTTTCTGCTTTATAACACAGTGAATCAGCTATACATATACATATATCCCCATATCTCTTCCCTCTTGCGTCTCCCTCCCTCCCACCCTCCCTATCCCACCCCTCCTACTACAATTTAATAGCCTTGTTTTGTTTGAGCTACAATAAAATTTTTTTTTTTTTGAGGTTTTGAAACACCATCTCCACGCACTTGTTGTTTGTCAAATGTTTACTTGTGCAGAGTGATTTCTTCAGGTACAGTTCTGACTTTCCTCTAGAGATTTACACAGATGACAAATATCTTTTTATTTATTTATTTATTTAATTTATTTATGGCTGTGTTGGGTCTTCGTTTCTGTGCGAGGGCTTTCTCTAGTTGCGGCAAGTGGGGGCCACTCTTCATCGCGGTGCGCGGGCCTCTCATTATCGTGGCCTCTCTTGTTGCAGAGCACAGGCTCCAGACGCACAGGCTCCAGACGCGCAGGCTCAGTAATTGTGGCTCACGGGCCTAGTTGCTCCGTGGCATGTGGGATCCTCCCAGACCAGGGCTAGAACCTGTGTCCCCCGCATTGGCAGGCAGGCTCTCAACCACTGCGCCACCAGGGAAGCCCCAATAAAATTTTTTTTAAAAATGTGATAAAATATACACATCATAAGATTTACCACTTAAACATTTTCAATTGTACATACAATGCAGTGGCACTGAGCACATTCACATTTCTTTGCAGTCATCATCATGATCCAGCTCTAAAATATTTTCATCATCCCAAACTGAAACGCTGTACACATTCAACAACAACTCCCATTATCTCCTCCCCTAGCCCCTTGTAACCACCATTCTACTTTCTGTCTCTATGAATTTACTTATTTTACGCTCATATAACTAGAATCGTATATTTGTCCTTTTGTGTCTGACTCATTTCACTTAGTATCATGTTTTTAAGGTTCATCTATGTTGTAGCACCTGTCAGAATTTCATTCTTTTCTACAGCTGAATAATGTTACTACATTTTCTTTATCCATTTATTTGTTGATGGACATTTGGGTTGTTTCTACCACTTGGCTATTGTAAATAATGCTGCTGTCAAGATGGATGTACAAAAATCTGTTTGAGTCCCTGCTTTCATTTCTTTTGGGTATGTACCTAGAAGTAGAATGCTGCGATTAGTTTTAAGATTACTTTCTGGGACTTCCCTGGTGGTGCAGTGGTTAAGAATCCGCTGCCAATGCAGGGGACACAGGTTTGATCCCTGGTCTGGGAAGATCCCACATGCTGCAGAGCAATTAAGCCTGTGTGCCACAACTACTGAGCCTGTGCTCTAGAGCCTGCAAGCCACAACTACAGAAGCCTGCGTGTCACAACTCCTGAAGCCCGTGTGCCTAAAGCCCATGCTCCGCAACAAGAGAAGCCACCATGATGAGAAGCACGTGCACCGCAACAAAGAGTAGTCCCTGCTCACTGCAACTAGAGAAAGCCCACGCACAGCAACGAAGACCCAACGCAGCCCAAAAAAAAAAAAAAAAAAAAAAATTAATTAAAAAAAAAGAGATTACTTTCTTTGTATGTAATACTGGTTTTCTATTTGGAGTAGTGATATAAAATGAAAAAAAGAGTTAACTTGAGTAAGTATAACATTATTATTGATAGTACATGGATAGGCCACAGATCATAAAGGTGCATTCAAATAGTTGAAATCAGGGCAATCCTTATTTAGTGCAAGCCTCTCCCATGCTTGAGGAATCCAGGCTCTGGGAGGGATGTGACTTTAGGATAGACATCTAGTTAGGACCCTGGGATTCCAGCGCTTATGAAGGAGATGATGAGGAAAAGGAAACCAGGTATGTAAGAAGGGGCAACAAAAGAATTACGTACAAAACATTCCCCAAAGTCAAACTTAACAGTATGAGACTCCTTTTAGAATTAAGGTCAAAATTAATGTAAATATAAGGACAACCGATGGTGCTTGGGACACTATAGGGATTATGGGCAATTGACCACAGAGGTATTCTATGTGCTCTGCTTCTGCTTAAAATCTTTTGCAAGCTCTGTAGCAGAACCCTGAGCATACAAGGATATGGAATGGAGACCCAGAAGAAGCATGTCTTTTTGTGCCTTATTGTGAAAGACTTTAATAAGTAACGTTGCAAGGTGATTGAGGAAAGAGCATAGAATTTACAAAGAAAGTTTTATCCCTCCATATAGGTAAGTATAAGTGCAACATGGTCTGACAAGAACTGATTGTAGGGATGGAGAATATTTTAGAAAGAGACCAGGAAATAAATGAAGGGCAAGCAAGAATCCATCTACTATCTATTTTCATCTCTGCCTCCTCTTTATGTCTCCTCTGGGGCAGAGACCATAACTTCTAGCAGGTTGTCTGGTATAGAATAAGTGCTCAATACATGCTTGTTAGACTGTTCAAATGAAATGAGCATACAATACGTGGATCTTTTGTTGGAAAAACAATTGCAATATGTAAATCCCAATCAATTCTAAGAGATTACTGAACAGTCAATAAATATAAAACAGTCCTAAATCTCAATTTTTTGGATTAATTTAAAAAAAACACTTTTAGAATCTGGAAATATGCAAGTTAAAGAATCTAGTGAAACGTAATACAAAATGTTATATAGCAAAATACTTTAAAAAATATTAAACCCCAATAATACATAGCCAGAAGGGGAAAACTCAGATCCAGTCATAATGATCTCCTTTTAAGCACTGTTCAAGAAAGCTCTCTTGGGCTTCCCTGGTGGTGCAGTGGTTGAGAATCTGCCTGCTAATGCAGGGGACACGGGTTCGAGCCCTGGTCTGGGAAGATCCCACATGCCGCGGAGCAACTAGGCCCGTGAGCCACAACTACTGAGCCTGCGCGCCTGGAGCCTGTGCTCCGCAACAAGAGAGGCCGCGATAGTGAGAGGCCCGCGCATCGCGATGAAGAGTGGCCCCCACTTGCCACAACTAGAGAAAGCCCTCGCACAGAAACGAAGATCCAACACAGCCAAAAATAAATAAATAAATAAAAATTAAAAAAAAAAAAAGAAAGCTCTCTTTAGATGCTAAGTTCATCTAGAAAAATATTGCAGAGAATTGTCTGTTTTACCTTTTCATCAGATCTTGTGGGGAAAGGTTTCTTCCTGCTTGTGTTTTTACAACATAGCGAATTTTCCAGAGGGCCATAGCTGGCTGGAGACTGACATCTCTGAGGAGGATAGGACTGCATGCTTTCTTTATGATCTGGAAAAATAAATTCACATTTAACTATGATTGCGTTACAGTCTCAGACTGCGTCCCTCCGACAAGGAGCTGGAACCCATCACTGCCTCCCGTGTCTATGGCAACCTTGGTCTGTAGCACCATCATCTCACTCTGGACAGCAGTCTCCTCTAGACTGTCCTCTTGCTTCAGCTTTTGCCCCTGTCTCTTTAGGGCATCCGGAGTCATCTTTAAAAAATGTAATTCTGACTTTGCCACCTCCCCGCCCCCAAGTACAAATCCTTCCATGATTTCCTTTACACCTGGAAGAAAATCCAAACGTTTCAACTTCTGTCAATAAGGCCCCAGATAATCTTTCTCTTATTTCTTCATCCAGCCCCCATCCTCCACACTGTTTTGGCCATAATGAACTCTGCTCAGTTTCTTTAACAAGCCAAGCTTGTTCCCAACTCAGAAAACACCATTTTTTTTAAATGTAAAAGAATAAACTTTTGTTTTAATGGAACATCATTTTTAACCTGAAAGAATGACTAACACAAGCTATCATTATTCAGACTTGGGCAGTTGGCAGATACTTTAATAAAAATGAACAAGTAAGCCTGTCACTTCACGGAAAGCAACTGGTAGTATTTGTGGCCAATTTTAAAATTAGACTTTTCAAGTGCAAACTGGAATTTGGAAAAACTTGTATCTGCCACCGTGACTGAATAACATATCCACAGTTCGACTTTTCTGATGAGATTGGAGGTGTTACGTGCAAATGTGATTTAAAACAATATTATGTACTAAAATATGTTAACATAGAAAATATCTGCTCAGGTCTGTGAACCACTGTTTTCCAAGTGACTAATATATGATGCTACCAAATCATGCCTGTGTAAAAGATTCTTTAGAAGGGATCGATGGATTTTAAAGTAACAGAATACAAAAAGTTCATTGAAACACTTGTCCAGTTTTGATGTGGTATTTTCTCTATATACTTCAATAAAAATAACATTTCCACTGTGTCATTCCAGTAAACACTAATAAAAGATGAATTTCAAGAAATTAAGGCCACAAGGAAGGAGTGAGGTGTTAGAAGGAATACTTAAAAAAAGATATTTATAAATATATTAGTAATTTAAAGCAAGGATTAACTGTATACAAATTATAAGGCTTTGAGGGTATAAAAACAATATCAAAATAAAATATTAGACAGTAATAACATATAAAATGGAAAAAGGGTGATTAGTATGAAGGCAGAATCATAAGCTATTTAGCCTTAATTCAGTCTAGAAAACATAACCAAAGTTATAGTTCTGGTCAGTAGATTAATAAGAGCTTTGAAAAAAATGGAATAGTTATAGTCACACAGTATATTTTTGAGGCAAAATACTAAATAAAACATTAGCAAATATTTATATGCCAGTTATTGTAATGCAAGTTATATGTGTATTTATTCTGCTGTTTGTCATCAAAATGTCAAATTTCTCTGTAGGCTTACTAAGAAGAGCAAAGAATACTCCTGAAATATTGAAAGTTTTATTTCAAGGGTTCCAAGGATTGTGGCTTTTAATGAGGAGTCTAAGAATATAGGGAATTACATGTATCAAAATGTTTGTTTTAGAAAAGTGTTTGATCAATTAAAGTTGAAATTACATTCATCATAGTAAGTTAATTTCACTCACCAATTTATGACTAAAAATAGGAATAATGCTAAAGACATCTCTGTCTTTTCAAATTTTATTTTATAAGGAAAAGAGCTCTACTTTCAAACACAGTACAGAATCCATATCATCAGAGCAAAATCATCCTAAGTTTGCTGTATTGTTGGGAAGAGGATATGAACTTCAGAGTTTTAAAATTCAAGCATGCTATTTATTTATTTAGCTAAACACTGAAGGTAAGCAATGGAAGAATAGAATTTGTATAACTTTCTAGAAAGAGAAAAAAAGAGGAGTAAAGAAGAAATGAATCCAATATATGGCAGGAAAAGAAAAAAAAAGTCAATAAAATTGGCAAATAGGAGACACAACAAAATATAAAAATTGATCCAAAAATATTAGTAATTACAATAAATATCAACAGTGTAAGTTTAATACTTAAAAATCAGATGCAGATTGGTTTAAAAATTCCAGTTCTGTGCTAATTACTCATCTGAAATATAATGACACAAAAGGATCACTAATGAAAGGATGGAGAACCATAGACCAGGCAAATCCTAATCAAGAGAAAACTAAAAGTTATTGAAATATTAAAAAAATGACTTTAACAACTTTATTTTAAATCATGGTGAATCAATACATAAAGACATTATTTAAATGGCCGTAACTATCTTTTCAACATGTATTGAAACAGTAAGAACATACTTGAGAGTAAAAAATAACCATTATCAACATTTCATATCAGTTTGTGTGGCATACACACAACATATCAGTTTGTGTGGCAAACTCTACATAATAGAGTTAAGTGATTATGAATTTTTCATGATATTGTGGCAACTGATTTAATATATTTCAACTCTGAGTGCCTTGCTTGAATATTTAAAAATCCTACTTGGAAAAGAATTTGGAAACAGCTATGTGAATCTGTAGTCTATTCAGAGAATGAGTTAAAGAAAACAAAACAAACAAACAAAAAAACAACTTTGCCATGCTATTTCCCCCGAAGTCCTGGATGGATTTTTGCTTAATAAATGAATGAAATTCCGAGTATGTAATCCCCTACAAGTATTTAATTGATTTTGTTCTTAAGTAATGGCAGTAATCTTTGGAAAGTTTTCTTTATATAAAACATTGCATTTGAGTTTTATAACTGCAAGAAATAGGACTGTCCTACTTGGAGAATGGAGGCTTACATTAATAAAGAGGTTGACACAGGGTAATTGGAAGAACAATGGAGAGAACAATGTGTAGGTGGGCAATAAAATTAGGGTAGCCTAATAAAAACGGTATGGGTTGCAGAACCATAGTGACATCAATATTTACTAATATTTGAAAATTCTCATGTATATAAAGCTTAGTACAGTGCCTGATCCATACTAGTCACTCAATAAATGCTATACTGTTAGTGTTATTAGAGAAACAGCTCTAGACGTTTCTTTTGAAACTTAGAATAAAACCATTGTGTTTTAAGCAGCTCTCCATACTTATTAGCAAATTTTAACCTTACCCTTACATAAAATTGAAAAAATAATTTTCTAAGTAAAGAGCCATATATTTCAAAGAACATTTATAAAATGCAGATAGAAAGGAAAACATTAGTGAACAAAAACTAAAACAAACAAAAGAGAAAAGAAATCATCCACCACCCCAAATTTAGAGAGTAATGTTACTATTTTGGAGTATCACCAAACCTTTCTGGATTCTCTTCCAATATAACAAAATCATTTTCTTTTTGTCCTGAGATCCATCTACTTAGGCTCTTAATAGCTTAGCTTGAATTCATTTATCAGAGAATTGAGCAAAGTCTGTTTATCAAGTAGTAACTTAGCTATCAAGAGTAACTGAATATTTTCAAAATTTTTTCTCATTTGTTAGGTAAGGATAATGATATCTACATTGACAGAGAAGTAGTTTTCATGAGTCTAAGTGAAGAGTACTGTCTCCCTCATCTGAAGCGTTCAACTTAAAACCAGTAAGCTTTAGTGAGCCCACTAGACTCAGAACTCTATGTGTGCCTGGATTGTGTGCTATTTTCTGTACATCTGATTTCTGCAAAGCACTGGTGACCCAAGGGTGAATTTTTACCCAGGAGAATGAACATCACTCAGTAAGCTGATGGCATCACTGAGTTCAAGCACTGGGTAGTTAAAGGATGGGGCTGTCTCTATTCTGTATGCTTAGGGCCCAGCCCAATGGGACATAAACCATGTGCTTCGTGGATATTTGGTTTTTTGTTGTTGTTTTTAAAAATATTTTTTAAAATTAATTTTTATTGGAGTATAGTTGATTTACAATTTGTGTTAGTTTCTGCTGTACAGCAAAGTGAGATATTTGTTGATTGAAAAAGGAATTAATGGTATTTGAAGGCACTGGAGGCCAAAACATTTCCTTCGTCCACCCCAGGCCGTTTCTTTAAGCAACCTGTTTTTTCTAAGATGAGTAGAGAACAATCTACATGACCCCAGTACTAATGATCCACTCCAGCCAGAGGGTACTTGACTGGACTCATGTCTTTGAAGACCGTCCCACTTCACTAACACTGCTGTTCCATTCTTTAATTGTTCTTTATTTTTAATTTGTGCAATATTTTCTTTTTAACATCTTTATTGGAGTATAATTGCTTTACAGTGTTGTGTTAGTTTCTGCTGTATAACAAAGTAAATCAACTATATGTATACATCTATCCCCATATCCCCTCCCTCTTCTGTCTCCCTCCCACCCTCCCTATCCCACCACTCTAGGTGGTCACAAAGCACCGAGCTGATCTCCCTGTGCTGTGCAGCTGCTTCCCACTAGCTATCTATTTTACATATAGTAGTGTATATATGTCAATGCTACTTTCTCACTTCATCTCAGCTTACCCATCCCCCTCCCCGTGTCCTCAAGTCCATTCTCTACGTCTGCATCTTTATTCCTGTCCTGCCCCTAGGTTCTTCAGAACCATTTTTTTTTTTTTTTTTAGATTCCATATATAGGTGTTAGCAGGCAGTATTTGTTTCTCTCTTTCTGACTTACTTCACTCTGTATGACAGACTCTAGGTCCATCCACCTCACTACAAATACTCAATTTCGTTTCCTTTTATGGCTGAGTAATATTTCATTGTTTATATGTGCCACATCTTCTTTATCCATTCATCTGTCGATGGACACTTAGGTTGCTTCCATGTCCTGGCTATTGTAAACAGTGCTGCAATGAACATTGTGGTACATGACTCTTTTTGAATTATGGTTTTCTCAGGGTATGTGCTCAGTAGTGGGATTGCTGGGTTGTATGGTAGTTCTGTTTTTAGTTTTTTAAGGAACCTCCATACTGTTCTCCATAGTGGCTGTATCAACTTACATTCCCACCAACAGTGCAAGAGGGTTCCCTTTTCTCCACACCCTCTCCAGCATTTAATGTTTGTAGAGTTTTTGATGATGCCCATTCTGACCAGTGTGAGGTGATACCTCATTGTAGTTTTGATTTGCATTTCTCTAATGATTAATGATGTTGAGCATCCTTTCATGTGTTTGTTGATAATCTGTATATCTTCTTTGGAGAAATGTCTATTTAGATCTTCTGCCCATTTTTGGATTGGGTTGTTTGTTTCTTTGATATTGAGCTGCATGTGCTGCTTGTATATTTTGGAGATTAATCCTTTGTGAGTTTCTTTGTTTGCAAATATTTTCTCCCATTCTGAGGGTTGTCTTTTTGTCTTGTTTATGTTTTCCTTTGCTGTGCAAAAGCTTTTAAGTTTCATTAGGTCCCATTTGTTTATTTTTGTTTTTATTTCCATTTCTCTAGGAGGTGGGTCAAAAAGGATCTTGCTGTGATTTATGTTATAGAGTGTTCTGTCTATGTTTTCCTCTAAGAGTTTTATAGTGTCTGGCCTTACATTTAGGTCTTTAATCCATTTTGAGTTTATTTTTGTGTATGGTGTTAGGGAGTGTTCTAATTTCATTCATTCATCTATGTTGAATAATAGTGGTGAGAGTAGGCAATCTTGTCTTTTTCCTGATCTTAGAGGAAATGGTTTCAGTTTTTCACCATTGAGAATGATGTTGGCTGTGGGTTTGTCATATATGGCCTTTATTATGTTAAGGTAAGTTCCCTCTATGCCTACTTTTTGGAGAGTTTTATTATAAATCGTTGTTGAATTTTCTTGAAAGCTTTTTCTGCATCTATTGAGATGATCATATGGTTTTTCTCATTCAATTTGTTAATATGGTGTATCATCTTGATTGATTTGCATATTTTAAAGAATCCTTCCTGGGATAAACCTCACTTGATCATGGTGTATGATCCTTTTAACGTGCTGCTGGCTTCTGTTTGCTAGTATGTTGTTGAGGAGTTTTGCATCTATGTTCATCAGTGATATTGGCCGGTAGTTTTCTTTTTTGGTAACATCTTTGTCTGGTTTTGGTATCAGGGTGATGGTGGCCTCATAGAATGAGTTTAGGACTGTTCCTTCCTCTGCTATATTTTGGAAGAGTTTGAGAAGGATAGGTGTTAGCTCTTCTCTAAATGTTTGATAGAATTCTCCTGTGAAGCCATCTGGTCCTGGGCTTTTGTTTGTTGGAAGATTTTTAAGCAGTTTCAATTTCAGTGCTTGTGATTGGTCTGCTTATATTTTCTATTTCATCCTGGTTCAGTCTCAGAAGGTTGTGCTTTTCTAAGAATTTGTCCATTTCTTCCAGGTTTTCTATTTTATTGGCATATAGTTGCTTGTAGTAATCTTTCATGATCCTTTGTATTTCTGCAGTGTCACTTGTTACTTCTCCTTTTTCATTTCTAATTCTGTTGATTTGAGTGTTCTCCCTTTTTTTCTTGATGAGTCTGGTTACTGGTTTATCAGTTTTGTTTATCTTCTCAAAGAACCAGCTTTTAGTTTTATTGATCTTTGCTATTGTTTCCTTCATTTCTTTTTCATTTATCTCTGATCTGATTTTTATGATTTCTTTCCTTTTGCTAACTTTGGGGTTTTTTTGTTCTTCTTTCTCTAATTGCTTTAGGTGTAAGGTTAGGTTGTTTGAGATTTTTCTTGTTTCTTGAGGTAGGATTGTATTGCTCTAAACTTCCCTCTTAGAATGGCTTTTGCTGCATCCTATAGGTTTTGGGTTGTCATGTTTTTATTCCCATTTGCTTCTAGGTATTTTTTGATTTCCTCTTTGATTTCTTCAGTGATCTCTTGGTTATTTAGCAGTGTATTGTTTAGCCTCCATGTGTTTATATTTTTTACAGTTTTTTTTCCTGTAATTGATATCTAGTTTCATAGTGTTGTTTGGAAAAGATACTTGATATGATTTCAATTTTCTTAAATTTACCAAGGCTTGATTTGTGACCCAAGATATGATCTATCCTGGAGAATGTTCCATGAGCACTTGAGAAGAAAGTGTATTCTGTTGTTTTTGGATGGAATGTCCTATAAATATCAATTAAGTTCATCTTGTTTAATGTATCATTTAAAGCTTGTGTTTCCTTTCTTATTTTCATTTTGGATGATCTGTCCATTGGTGAAAGTGGGGGTTAAAGTCCCCTACTATGATTGTGGTACTGTAGATTTCCCCTTTTATGGCTGTTAGCATTTGCCTTATGTATTGAGGTGTTCCTATGTTGGGTGCATAAATATTTAGAATTGTTATATCGTCTTCTTGGATTGATCCCTTGATCATTATGTAGTGTCCTTCTTTGTCTCTTGTAATAGTCTTTATTGTAAAGTGTATTTTGTCTGATATGAGAATTGCTACTCCAGCTTTCTTTTGATTTCCATTTGCATAGAATGTCTTTTTCCATCCCCTCACTTTCAGTCTGTATGTGTCCCTTGGTCTGAAGTGGGTCTCTTGTAGACAGCATATATATGGGTCTTGTTTTTGTACCCATTCAGCCAGTCTATGTCTCTTGGTTGGAGCATTTAATCCATTTACATCTAAGGTAATTATTGATATGTATGTTCCTATTACCATTTTCTTAATTGTTTTGAGTTTGTTATTGTGGGTCTTTTCCTTCTCTGTTTCCCTCCTATAGAAGTTCCTTTAGCATTTGTTGTAAAGCTGGCTTGGTGCTGCTGAATTCTCTTAACTTTTGCTTGTCTGTAATGGTTTTAATATCTCTGTCGAATCTGAACGAGATCCTTGCTGGATAGAGTAATCTTGGTTGTAGGTTTTTCCCTTTCATCACTTTAAATATGTCCTGCCACTCCCTTCTGGCTTGCAGAGTTTCCGCTGAAAGATCAGCTGTTAACCTTATGGGGATTCCCTTGTATGTTATTTGTTGCTTTTCTCTTGCTGCTTTTAATATTTTTAATCTGTATTTAATTTTATTAGTTTGATTAATACGTGTCTTGGTGTGTTTCTCCTTGGATTTATCCTGTATGGGGCTTTCTGCGCTTTCTGGACTTGATTGACTATTTCCTTTCCCATATTAGGGAAGTTTTCAACTATAATCTCTTCAAATATTTTCTCAGACCCTTTCGTTTCCTCTTCTTCTTCTCGGACCCCTATAATTTGAATGTTGGTGTGTTTAATGTTGTCCCAGAGGTCTCTGAGACTGTCCTCCATTCTTTTCATTCGTTTTTCTTTATTCTGCTCTGTGGTAGTTATTGCCACTATTTTATCTTTCAGGTCACTTTTCCATTCTTTTGCCTCAGTTATTCTGCTATTGATTCCTTCTAGAGAATTTTTAATTTCACTTATTGTGTTGTTCATCATTGTTTGTTTGCTCTTTAGTTCTTCTAGGTCCTTGGTAAATGTTCCTTGTATTTTCTCCATTCTATTTCTAAGATTTTGGATCATCCTTACTATCATTACTCTGAATTCTTTTTCAAGTAGATTGTCTATTTTCTCTCCTTTTGTTTGGTCTGATTGGTTTTTACCTTGCTCCTTCATCTGCTGCATATTTCTCTGTCTTCCCATTTTACTTATCTTATTGTGTTTGGAGTCTCCTTTTGGCAGGCCACAGGTTCTTAGTTCCCATTGTTTGTGGTGTCTGCTCCCAGTGGGTAAGCTTGGTTCAGTGGCTTGTGTAGGCTTCCTGATGGAGGGGACTGGTGCCTGTGTTCAGGTGGGTGGGGCTGGATGTTTTCTTTCTGGGGGGCAGTGCTGTGTCCGATGGTGTGTTTTGGGGTGACTGTGAACTTAGTATGATTTTAGGCAGCCTCTCTGATAAGGGGTGGTGTTGTGTTCCTGTCTTGTTATTTGTTTGGCATGGGGCTTCCAGCACTGGAGCTTGCTGGCCATTGGGTTGAGCTGGGTCTTAGCAATGAGACTGAGATCTCTGGGAGAGCTTTTGCCATGTGATATTACATGGGGCTGGGAGGTCTCTGGTGGTCCAGTGTCCTGAACTCAGCTCTCCCACCTCAGAGGCTCAGGCCTGACACCAGGCCAGAGCACCAAAACCCTGTCAGCCACACGGTTCAGAAGAAAAACGGGAAAAAAAGAAAGAAAAATAAATAAGTAAAAAGAAAAGAAAAGAGAAGAATTAAAATTAAAAAATAAAAAAAATAATTAAAATTAAAAAGTTAAAAAGTAATAAAAAAAAGAAGAGAGTAAACAAACCAATAAAGAAATCCACCAATGATAACAAGTGCTAAAAACTATACTAAGATAAACATAGAAATCAGAAACAAGTCAGTTGCAGACAGCAAACCCCAAGTCTACAGTTGCGCCCAGAATCTACTGCCTCAATTTTGGGAACATTCATTGTCTATTCAGGTATTCCACAGATGCAGGGTACCTCAAGTTGATTGTGGGGATTTAATCCGCTGCTCCTGAGGCTGCTGGTAGAGATTTCCCTTTCTCTTCTTTGTTGGCACAGCTCCTGGTGTTCAGCTTTGGTTCTGGCCCCACAGATGCCTGTAGGTTGCCCTCAGGCTTCTGTTCCCACCCAGACAGGATGGGTTTAAAGCAGCGGCTGATTAGGGGGCTCTGGCTCACTCATGCTGTGGGGAGGGAGGGGTACTGTAGTTATAATTGGAATGCAGGGCGAGCCTGAGGTGACAGAGGCCAGCATGACATTGCAAGAGCCTGAGGAGTGCCATGTGTTTTCCTGGGGAAGTTGTCCCTGGATCACAGGACTCTGGCAGTGGTGGACTGCACAGGCTCCCGGGGTCGGGGGGGGGGCGGGTGGTGCATGTGGATAGTGACCTATGCTTGCACACAGGATTCTTTGGGGCTGCAGCAGCAGCATTAGGGTTTCATGCCTGTCTCTGGTGTCTGAGCTGATAGCTACGGCTTGCACCCATCTCTGGAGCTTGTTTAGGCGGTGCTCTGCCGTCTGTGGACAGACAGGGAAGGAATCCCCTCTCCTCGCGCACCCCAAAACAATGGTCTCTTGTCTCTTAGGTAGGTCCAGAGCTTTTTCCAAACTCCCTCCCAGCTAGCTGTGGTGCACTAGCCCCCTTCAGGCTGTGTTCATACAGCCAACCCCAGTCCCCTCCTAGGATCTGACCTCTGAAGCCCGAGCATCAGCTCCCAGCCCCCATCCACCCCGGCGGGTGAGTAGACATGCCTCTTGGGCTGGTGAGTGCTGGTCGGCACAGATCCTCTGTGCAGGAATCTCTCCGCTTTGCCCTCTGCACCCCTGTTGCTGCACTCTCCCCCGTGGCTCCGAAGCTTCCCCCCTGCCCATCCCCAGTCTCCGCCAGTGAAGGGGCTTCCTAGTGTGTAGAAACTTTTCCTCCTTCACAGCTCCCTCCCAGAGGTACAGGTCCCATCCCTATTCTTTTGTCTCTGTTTTTTCTTTTTTCTTTTGTCCTACCCAGGTACGTGGGGATTTTCTTGCCTTTTGGGAAGTCTGAAGTCTTCTGCCAGTGTTCAGTAGGAGTTGTTCCACATGTAGATGTATTTTTGATGTATTTATGGGGAGGAAGGTGATCTCCACGTCTTACTCCTCCACCAACTTGAAGGTCCCCACTCTCTATTTGTGCAAGATTTTGTCTTTCAGGTTAAGGCTCTGGATTCCTCTTTAATCTATGATTCTGCTTCTCTATTTCTGCAACATTTCCATTCTCAAAACCCCCATCAGTAAAACCCTTTCTGGGCCCATTCAGGCCTTGGACCTTCCACCTGGATACTCCAAGTCTTTTTATTTTCATACACCAAGATCTGGCCTCCAGGACTACTGTTCCTATCATTTAATTTCCAGGGATTGAGCCACTGGGTTAATCACAGCCCCCTTTGTTCATCTCCCTTTAGAAAAGGAGTTCTCTCTTGGGAAACTCTTATTAGCAATGTGTACATGGCCAAATTAGTTTTCCATATTGGTTTTGCAATCTAAGGCCCAGATGGCATAGGGCAGAAGAGAAATAAAGACATGATGGAGGCCAGGGAGGAAACTTGGTCTCACAGGATCAGTTAGGTGGAGAATCCCTGGAGAAGGAAAGGGAATGCAAAAAAGAAGGAAGGATATTAAAATGTGTCAGTTGCCTACTATGTGCAAAGTGAGGGCTGTGTGTGTGTGTGTGTGTGTGTATTAACCCCATGAGTTAATATCATTATTTGAATTTTATGGATGGAGGAGGGTGAAGCTCAGGGAGGCTGAACTGGGACCAAGGTCAGTAGAGCCCTCGGCCTTCCCACTCTATCCCATGGGGTTCACTTTCTCCAGCCCTAAAGCCCTTTCTTGTGGCTCAGCAGAGAGAGATCGAAAGATTAGACCTGAACACAGAATCTCCATGGCATAGGTTTGAAGAAAGAAAGAAAGAGAAAAGAACATGACAGATCTAGTTTGGGCCACATAATACTAACAATATCAAAACCGAGCACCAACAGTAATATAACACTATATTTATAGGCTGCTTTCAATAGCTACATGGACATGGTATCCTTCTGATTTTTATCTTTACAATCAATTAATAAGAGAGGTCGGTTTTATTTTCTCCATTTCACAGACTCTTCTTAAAGTTATTTTACACCCAATGGATTGGCAAAAACTAAAAGTTTGCCAAAAAACAACCATTGGAAAGGATGGGGAACGATGGGGTCTCATACGCTGTGGGTGAAACAAAGTGATACGTCTACTTTGGAAAATACATCTAGTGCCACTGAAGAGAGGAATATTCTAAGACGTGGCCATTTCACTCTTAGAAAGAGAACTTATCATATTAAGTACTTGGGAAAACATGTACATATTATACACAGGGGAAGACATCAACAATATTGTTCACAACAAACTAATGTTCGTAAGAGGAAAAAACTGGAAACACCTAAGTGATCGTGTTTAACTATGGATTAATATTATATTAACGTGATGCAATGCTGCCTATCAATGAAAACAAGCGAATTACATCTACATGCATCAGCTCAGAGACTCTGAGGTTCACAAAAGCTAAGTCACGGTGCAGGAATATCGTAGTGTATGACTTAACCTACTTATTTTATAATTCTTTCATAAAGTGTTCTTACCTCTGTTTTGTACACTGTGGTTGTGAGTCACGAATGAAGAGCTAAAGGAAATGTTACAATTGAAAGAACGTTAGTATTTCCCACGCTGGGTCAGTACTCATGGCCTGTCATATTTACAGAGCACTTTATATTCTACTGGATGAAAAATTGTCTGTTTTGTAAGGTTGATAAAATGCTGGTTCCTTCCTTTCTCAATACAGATGAACATTAGTTATGGAACAAAGTGACTTACCCACATAAGTTCCTTCCATGTCACTTCAGTGAGCACACATCAAAATTCTTTACTTTTGGAAGCTGTGAATTTAGACTTGCCTTGTAGCTACAGTCACTATAGAAAATGCTATGTGGCTGGATGGGGCTCCTACTCTATAGTATCTGTTTACCAATTGAAGGAGAGTCAGCCATAGCAAAGAAGAAAAGCATAGAAATTATTTTACTCCTTCTTTTTATTATTATTATTATTATTATTATTATTTTTTTTTTTTTAAAGGATTTTCTTATTTATTTATTTATTTATTTATTTATTTATTTTTGGCTGTGTTGGGTCTTCGGTTCGTGAGAGGGCTTTCTCCAGTTGCGGCAAGCGGGGGCCACTCTTCATCGCGGTGCGGGGACCGCTCTTCATCGCGGTGCGCGGGCCTTTCTCTATCGCGGCCCCTCCCGTCGCGGGGCACAGGCTCCAGACACGCAGGCTCAGCAATTGTGGCTCACGGGCCCAGCTGCTCCGTGGCATGTGGGATCTTCCCAGACCAGGGCTCGAACCCGTGTCCCCTGCATTAGCAGGCAGATTCTCAACCACTGCGCCACCAGGGAAGCCCCTATTATTTTTTTTTAAATTTTATTTATTTATGGCTGTGTTGGGTCTTCATTTCTGTGCGAGGGCTTTCTCTAGTTGTGGCAAGCGGGGACCACTCTTCATCGCCGTGTGCGGGTCCCTCACTATCGCGGCCTCTCGTTGCGGAGCACAGGCTCCAGACGCACAGGCTCAGCAATTGTGGCTCACGGGCCCAATTGCTCCGTGGCATGTGGGATCTTCTCAGACCAGGGCTCGAACCCGTGTCCCCTGCATTGGCAGGCAGATTCTCAACCACTGCGCCACCAGGGAAGCCCTATTTTACTCCTTCTTAATGTGAGTTAGGTAAGAAAACTGTGTGGATTATTACAAGGAAATTGATAAATAAAAAGGGATTATAAAAACATAATAAAAGGCAATAAAACAATATGCATTTCTAAACACAATAATGATGCTACCAAGACTATTTACTGGGACTTTCCTGGTGGCGCAGTGGTTAGGAATCCACCTGCCAATGCAGGGGACATGGGATCGAGCCCCGGTTGGGGAAGATCCCACATGCCGCGGAGCAGCTGAGCCCATGCGTCATAACTACTGAGCCTGCGTGCCACAACTGAAGCCCATGCGCCTAGAGCCCATGCTCTGCAACAAAGAGAAGCCACTGCAATGAGAAGCCCGCATACCGCAGCGAAGAGTAGCCTCCGCTCGCCGCAACTAGAGAAAGCCCACGTGCGGCAATGAAGACCGAACACAGCCAAAAATAAGATAAATAAATAAAAGAATAGATTTATTAAAAAAAAAAAAAAGACTGTTTACCAATGGCTTTACTTGGCGCTTTACTTAATGTTTGGATTTATGTAACACTCAGCTCTGATTTTCTGGTTCATTTCCTATTGTTGTTGGCATCGTCATTTTAAACTCTAGGTGCTCCTACAGTTAAATCTAATTACATGGAGCATGCTCTATGCCACGACTGTGCAATTGAACAAAGCCCCTGGGTTAATTCAATGAAATCTAGCCTTTTTTCAGCACCAATGAAATCAACTGAGTACATATCTGGTTTTTGTCATCTTCACAGAAGCCTGGGGTCTTACGATTTGCTTGGTAGATAAAAATGCCATTAGATCATTGAACCACCACACTGTGCTGTCATCACTGGTTAGACTTCTCCTGCTATCTAAGCCTTCGATTCTGATAAAACCAGGATCCCTTTACTAGGAGCCAGTGTACAATTTTGTTAAATATCTGAAAAAAAAAATCACAGATAGCAAAATTTCACTGCCTTAATTTTTCAGGATTTTTAGAAAATGTTGAGAGAATAGGAATATCCTCTGAGGATATTCTAGGTTTCGTGTACAAAGTTTATAAAAATATAAGTAAAAAAAAAAAAAAACTACCTAAACTAAAAAAGAAATGATAATTCTTTCATTTTATAAACATTTATTGGGCATTTACTAAGTACGTGGTATGTTTTGGGGGATAGCAAATGAATAAGACATGCCCTCTACCCTAAAGCAGCTTAATTTATGGAGGGAAGACATGATTATACCATAATCACAATGTGGGGTAAACACCACGATAGAGGTGAGCACAGCAGAAGATCCTGTGGTAGCAGAAGAAGGTCACTTAATCCAGACAAAATTGATTTGATCCTCAGGAAAGTCTTCCTGGGACATGTGCTAACTGAACTGACTTCTGAAAGGTGAATAGGAGATTGGTGAGGAGTAATGGTGTGTTCCAGGCATAGGGAACAGCAGGTGCAAAGGCTCAGAGGCAAGAAAACATGGCTTATTCTGCAAGAGACCAGAAAGTAGTTCCTTATGGATGGAAGGTAGGGTATGAAGATGTTAAGTATCATTAGAAGGCTACTGTTTAAGCAAGAGTTGATGGTGGCTGGTTTATGTTGGGAGCTGGGGAAATGGGTAGAAATGGATAGACTGAAGACCTGTTTTGAGTTGAGATTTGAGAATTTTGGGAGTTTTTAATGATTTGGATGGGAAAAGTGAAGATGGGAAAGACAGTATACTATTTACTGAGGTGAGAAAGTTTGTAGGAGGAGATCGTTGGTCCGGAAATGAAAGTAGAAATGAAGAGTTCAGTTTCCAACACTGAGTTTGAGATACCTGTCACTGATTTAAGGAAAACTGCCCATTGGGTAGCTGGACATATGGGTCTGGGGCTAAGAAGGGTGGTTGGGGCAGAGGATAGAGATTTAGTAATTATCAACATAGAGTTGACCCTTGACACTGTAGGGACAGATGAACTGCCTACACTTTTACTGACAGAAAAAAGGACATCAGAAGGATCTGAGGAATGCCAATATTCAGGGGTCAGTTTGGGAAAAAGCCTAAAAGGGAGACTTAGAAGAAGCAGCCAGTTAAGAGAGGAGGAAAAATCAGGAGACTTCGTTCAATTAAACAAACAAACAAAAGAAGCCAAACCACACTGAATGACAACTACTACAGATGTGGGCCCAACTAAAATCTCATTATCTTTTCACTATAATATGATGGTTTTTTGTTTCCTTTTAGAAAATTACATTAAGAAAGAGTATGTACTTATTGTATGGGCAAGAGTTTTGTGTCAGATTGGGCCTTAAACTGAAAACAGCCTAATAAGAGTTATGACACTGTAGTCCTAATGTCCACAGATCAAAGAGTGAGAACGAAGTTGCTGCAGGTGTGAAATAGGACAAGAAAGTGAGGGAGAGGAAGGGAGTGGGGGATGGAGACCATGCCCCTGACATACAGGGCCTGGCAATGGCATTGAGAGCTGGTGGTTAGCGGGCACATGGGCAGGTTGAACAGGTCTGGCCCTGCTCTCAGCTTCACATGGAAGGTGAGTGACACTGCCCAAGGCCACATGGTTTGTAAGTGAGGAAGCCAGGCAGTATGGTTCCAGGGGCTCCCTCCTAAGCAATACTCTATTCCATCACAAACAGGGTATCATTAAATAATAAAAGAGCACCTTAACTGTGGGCAGGCACCAAGGAAAGTCAAGATTTATGGGCTGCATTTTTAAAATCAAGTCAGTGTAGGCGTGATGGGCTACTGAAGAGTGGAGTTGGACTTGATTTCAATGGCAAGAGACTCAGTCTCTCTGGGCCTCATTTATTCCCTCTGGGGAATGGGTCAGAACTACCTCTTGTATTCAGGGTGGCTTTAAGCTGGGGTCTGATGGATAAAGAGGAGTTTTCCAAGTAGGGAGAGGGTGGAGAGAGGGAAATATGGGAGTGTGGTGTTATAGGCAGAGGAATAGCACATGCAAATGTCCTGTGTTGGGAGGCGGTGGAGAGTGACATGAACTGAGCTGGAGCCATTGGTCAGAATGGGGTCAGGAGGGCCTGATGGCACTAATTTTGGAGACTGTATGTTAAGGAAGCTACCACTAACGTACGTGACCTTGGCTAATGAATCAGCAGCCTGAGCCTTACTAGTTTCCTTGACTCTTCTGTTGGGATGACATTTGTCACAATAACCTGATCAGGCAAGTATTTAATCAGATAATGGCATTTTCAACCCCTGGCCATTTATAAAGTGCTGTTCCAAAGTAATCGTCAGCTTCTCTGTGTCATCCACTGAGACTAGTTAGAAAAGCCAACTTTTCTTCCCAAGTTGACTAGCCTCCATTCCAGTTAATCCTCCCTACTTAATAACCATGTTTTCAAATATCGTCTCTAACATGCAATCAATCACTTATAAAGTGCAGGAAGAACAATGTTATTAACTTCAACAACAACTGTGATTCACAGGTTTCCCTGGGGCCTCATCACTGGGCCTCATTATGAAAGGCCAGAGTTTCTCTTTCTCAGGAAGCCTGTGTGAGTCATCACCCCAGACAACACATGCCTGACCCCCAAGCCGGGACCCAGCAAGGGACTCCTAGCTCCTTACCTGGCAATGGCAAGAGGAATCTCTTGAGGACTTTGGTTTTGTGACAGGTGAGATAATTCAGGCTTCATCTGGTGATGAGGAACTGTGTAAAGGCGTCACAGAATTTGGGCAGGTTGCAAAAGGAAAATGATTGGGGACCATTAGACGTCTATCGGAACTGCTATAATTTCATCCAAGTAATCTCTGATTATTAAGAGTAAGCTGTTCGTGGTTAGTGGAACCTGTAACCCACGTGTTCTGCAATAACCCTGGCTCCTGAGACTGGCTTCTCCCTGAGGCTATACAAATTGCTTTGAATGTTGACTATTCAATAATACTATAAAAAAATATTAAATCCGGAACTCATCCTTGAACTTGCCAAAATATGGAATATGTCATTGGAAGTTATTTGGTATTGGAAGGGCTTGAAGTGGAAGTGGACCGAGGTTGAATTCTCCATTCAAATGAAAACTTACATAGAAACATAAACAAAAATGTTAAACTTAAGAACTATTCCGAGATTAACCAAGATGGCGGAGTAGAAGGACGTGCTCTCACTCCCTCTTGCGAGAGCACCAGAATCACAACTGGCTGCTGGACAATCATTGACAGGAAGACCCTGGACTTCACCAAGGAGGACACCCCACGTCCAAGGACAGAGGAGAAGCCACAGTGAGACGGTAGGAGGGGCGCAATCAGAGTAAAATCAAATCCCATAACTGCTGGGTGGGTGACTCACAGACTGGCGAACACTTATACCACAGAAGTCCACCCACTGGAGTGAAGGTTCTGAGCCCCACCTCAGGCTTCCCAACCTGGGGGTCCGGCAAAGGGAGGAGGAATTCCTAGAGAATCAGACTTTGAAGTCTAGTGGGAATTGATTGCAGGACTGTGACAGGACTGGGGGAAACAGAGACCCCACTCTTGGAGGGCACACACAAAGTAATGTGTGCATCGGGACCCAGGGGAAGGAGCAGTGACCCTGGGGGAGACTGAACCAGACGTACCTGCTGGTGTTGGGGGGTCTCCTGCAGAGGCGAGTGGTGGCTCTGTTTCACCGTGGGGATAAGGACACTGGCAGCAGAGGTCCTGGGAAGTTCTCCTTGGCGTGAGCCCTCCCAGAGTCTGCCATTAACCCCACCAAAGAGCACGGGTAGGCTCCAGTGTTGGGTTGCCTCAGGCAAAACAACCAACAGGGAGGGAACCCAGCCCCACCCATCAACAGTCAAGTGGATTAAGGTTTTACTGGGCTCTGATCGCCACAGCAACAGGGAGGGAACCCAGCCCCACCCATCAACAGTCAAGTGGATTAAGGTTTTACTGAGCTCTGACCGCCACAGCAACAGTCAGCTCTACCCACCACCAGAGCCTCCCATCAAGCCTCTTAGATAGCCTCAACCACCAGAGGGCAGACAACAGAAGCAAGAAAAACTACAATCCTGCAGCCTGTGGACCAAAAACCACAGTTACAGAAAGACAGAGAAGATGAAAAGGCAGAGGGCTATGTACCAGATGAAGGAACAAGAAAAAACCCCAGAAAAACAACTAAATGAAGTGGAGATAGGCAACCTTCCAGAAAAAGAATTCAGAATAATGATAGTGAAGATGATCCAGGACCTCGGAATAAGAATGGAGGCAAAGATTGAGAAGATGCAAGAAATGATTAACAAAGACCTAGAAGAATTAAAGAACAAACAAACAGAGATGACCAATACAATAACTGAAATGAAAACTACACTAGAAGGAATCAATAGCAGAATAACTGAGGCAGAAGAACGGATAAGTGACCTGGAAGACAGAATGGTGGAATTCACTGCTGCGGAACAGACTAAAGAAAAAAGAATAAAAAGAAATGAAGACAGCCTAAGAGACCTCTGGGACAACATTAAACGCAACAACATTCGCATTATAGGGGTCCCAGAAGGAGAAGAGAGAGAGAAAGGACCAGAGAAAATATTTGAAGAGATTATAATCGAAAACTTCCCTAACATGGGAAAGGAAATAGCCACCCAAGTCCAGGAAGCGCAGAGAGTCCCATACAGAATAAACCCAAGGAGAAACACGCCGAGACACATAGTAATCAAAGTGGCAAAAATTAAAGACAAAGAAAAATTATTGAAAGCAGCAAGGGAAAAACGACAAATAACATACAAGGGAACCCCCATAAGGTTAACAGCTGATTTCTCAGCAGAAACTCTGCAAGCCAGAAGGGAGTGGCATGAAATACTTAAAGTGATGAAAGGGAAGAACCTACAACCAAGATTACTCTACCCAGCAAGGATCTCATTTAGATTTGATGGAGAAATCAAAAGCTTTACAGACAAGCAAAAGCTAAGAGAATTCAGCACCACCAAACCAGCTCTACAACAAATGCTAAAGGAACTTCTCTAAGTGGGAAACACAAGAGAAGAAAAGGACCTACAAAAACAAACCCAAAACAATTAAGAAAATGGTCATAGGAACATACATATCGATAATTACCTTAAACGTGAATGGATTAAATGCCCCAACCAAAAGACATAGACTGGCTGAATGGATACAAAAACAAGACCCATATATATGCTGTCTACAAGAGACCCACTTCAGACCTAGGGACACATACAGACTGAAAGTGAGGGGATGGAAAAAGATATTCCATGCAAATGGAAATCAAAAGAAAGCTGGAGTAGCTATACTCATATCAGATAAAATAGACTTTAAAATAAAGAATGTTACAAGAGACAAGGAAGGACACTACATAATGATCCAGGGATCAATCCAAGAAGAAGATATAACAATTATAAATATATATGCACCCAACATAGGAGCACCTCAATACATAAGGCAACTGCTAACAGCTATAAAAGAGGAAATCGACAGTAACACAATAATAGTGGGGGACTTTAACACCTCACTTACACCAATGGACAGATCATCCAAAATGAAAATAAATAAGGAAACAGAAGCTTTAAATGACACAATAGACCAGATAGATTTAATTGATATATATAGGACATTCCATCCAAAAACGGCAGATTACACGTTCTTCTCAAGTGCACACGGAACATTCTCCAGGATAGATCACATCTTGGGTCACAAATCAAGCCTCAGTAAATTTAAGAAAATTGAAATCATATCAAGCATCTTTTCTGACCACAACGCTATGAGATTAGAAATGAATTACAGGGAAAAAAACGTAAAAAAGACAAACACATGGAGGCTAAACAATACGTTACTAAATAACCAAGAGATCACTGAAGAAATCAAACAGGAAATAAAAAAATACCTAGAGACAAATGACAATGAAAACACGACGACCCAAAACCTATGGGATGCAGCAAAAGCGGTTCTAAGAGGGAAGTTTATAGCTATACAAGCCTACCTAAAGAAACAAGAAAAATCTCAAGTAAACAATCTAACTTTACACCTAAAGAAACTAGAGAAAGAAGAACAAACAAAACCCAAAGTTAGCAGAAGGAAAGAAATCATAAAGATCAGAGCAGAAATAAATGAAATAGAAACAAAGAAAACAATAGCAAAGATCAATAAAACTAAAAGTTGGTTCTTTGAGAAGATAAACAAAATTGATAAGCCATTAGCCAGACTCATCAAGAAAAAGAGGGAGAGGACTCAAATCAATAAAATCAGAAATGAAAAAGGAGAAGTTACAACAGACACCGCAGAAATACAAAACATCCTAAGAGACTACTACAAGCAACTTTATGCCAATAAAATGGACAACCTGGAAGAAATGGACAAATTCTTAGAAAGGTATAACCTTCCAAGACTGAACCAGGAAGAAACAGAAAATATCAACAGACCAATCACAAGTAATGAAATTGAAACTGTGATTAAAAATCTTCCAACAAACAAAACTCCAGGACCAGATGGCTTCACAGGTGAATTCTATCAAACATTTAGAGAAGAGCTAACACCCATCCTTCTCAAACTCTTCCAAAAAATTGCAGAGGAAGGAACTCTCCCAAACTCATTCTATGAGGCCACCATCACCCTGATACCAAAACCAGACAAAGACACTACAAAAAAAGAAAATTACAGACCAATATCACTGATGAATATAGATGCAAAAATCCTCAACAAAATACTAGCAAACAGAATCCAACAACACATTAAAAGGATCATACACCACGATCAAGTGGGATTTATCCCAGGGATGCAAGGATTCTTCAATATACGCAAATCAATCAATGTGATACACCATATTAACAAATTGAAGAATAAAAACCATATGATCATCTCAATAGATGCAGAAAAAGCTTTTGACAAAATTCAACACCCATTTCTGATAAAAACTCTCCAGAAAGTGGGCATAGAGGGAACCTACCTCAACATAATAAAGGCCATATATGACAAACCCACAGCAAACATCATTCTCAATGGTGAAAAACTGAAAGCATTTCCTCTAAGATCAGGAACGAGACAAGGATGTCCACTCTCACCACTATTATTCAACATAGTTCTGGAAGTCCTAGCCACGGCAATCAGAGAAGAAAAAGAAATAAAAGGAATACAAATTGGAAAAGAAGAAGTAAAACTGTCACTGTTTGCGGATGACATGATACTATACATAGAGAATCCTAAAACTGTCACCAGAAAACTGCTAGAGCTAATTAATGAATATGGTAAAGTTGCAGGTTACAAAATTAATGCACAGAAATCTCTTGCATTCCTATACACTAATGATGAAAAATCTGAAAGAGAAATTATGGAAACACTCCCATTTACCATTGCAACAAAAAGAATAAAATACCTAGGAATAAACCTACCTAGGGAGACAAAAGACCTGTATGCAGAAAACTATAAGACACTGATGAAAGAAATTAAAGATGATACCAACAGATGGAGAGATATACCATGTTCTTGGATTGGAAGAATCAACATTGTGAAAATGAGTATACTACCCAAAGCAATCTACAGATTCAATGCAATCCCTATCAAATTACCAAGGGCATTTTTTACGGAGCTAGAACAAATCATCTTAAAATTTGTATGGAGACACAAAAGACCCCGAATAGCCAAAGCAGTCTTGAGGCAAAAAAATGGAGCTGGAGGAATCAGACTCCCTGACTTCAGACTATACTACAAAGCTACAGTAATCAAGACAATATGGTACTGGCACAAAAACAGAAACATAGATCAATGGAACAAGATAGAAAGCCCAGAGATTAACCCACGCACCTATGGTCAACTAATCTATGACAAAGGAGGCAAAGATATACAATGGAGAAAAGACAGTCTCTTCAATAAGTGGTGCTGGGAAAACTGGACAGCCACATGTAAAAGAATGAAATTAGAATACTCCCTAACACCATACACAAAAATAAACTCAAAATGGATTAGAGACCTAAATATAAGACTGGACACTATAAAACTCTTAGAGGAAAACATAGGAAGAACACTCTTTGACATAAATCACAGCAAGATCTTTTTCGATCCACCTCCTAGAGTAATGGAAATAAAAACAAAAATAAACAAGTGGGACCTAATGAAACTTCAAAGCTTTTGCACAGCAAAGGAAACCATAAACAAGACGAAAAGACAACCCTCAGAATGGGAGAAAATATTTGCAAATGAATCAACGGACAAAGGATTAATCTCCAAAATATATAAACAGCTCATTCAGCTCAATATCAAAGAAACAAACACCCCAATCCAAAAATGGGCAGAAGACCTAAATAGACATTTCTCCAAAGAAGACATACAGACGGCCACGAAGCACATGAAAAGATGCTCAACATCACTAATTATTAGAGAAATGCAAATCAAAACTACAATGAGGTATCACCTCACTCCTGTTAGAATGGGCATCATCAGAAAATCTACAAACAACAAATGCTGGAGAGGGTGTGGAGAAAAGGGAACCCTCTTGCACTGTTGGTGGGAATGTAAATTGATACAGCCACTATGGAGAACAATATGGAGGTTCCTTAAAAAACTAAAAATAGAATTACCATATGACCCAGCAATCCCACTACTGGGCATATACCCAGAGAAAACCGTAATTCAAAAAGACACGTGCACCCGAATGTTCATTGCAGCACTATTTACAATAGCCAGGTCATGGAAGCAACCTAAATGCCCATCAACAGACGAATGGATAAAGAAGCTGTGGTACATATATACGATGGAATATTATTCAGCCATAAAAAGGAACGAAATTGAGTCATTTGTTGAGAAGTGGATGGATCTAGAGACTGTCATACAGAGTGAAGTAAGTCAGAAAGAGAAAAACAAATATCGTATGTTAATGCATGTATGTGGAACGTAGAAAAATGGTACAGATGAGCCAGTTTGCAGGGCAGAAGTTGAGACACAGATGTAGAGAATGGACATATGGACACCAAGGGGGGAAAACTGCGATGAGGTGGGGATGGTGATGTGCTGAATTGGGCGATTGGGATTGACATGTATACACTGATGTGTATAAAACTGATGCCTAATAAGAACCTGCAGTATAAAAAAACAAACAAAACAACTAATACTAAACTTTCATTGGGTTATCTGTATGGAAATATGTTAATATAAATGTTTCAGACATTACATGAAATTTCTAAAAATCTTATATTTGTATTTGTATGGAAATATGTATGGAAATATGTTAATATAAATGTTTCAGACAGTACATGAAATTTCTAAAAATCTTATATTTGTATTTGTATGGAAATATGTATGGAAATATGTTAATATAAATGTTTCAGACATTACAGGAAACTTCTAAAAATCTTATATTTGTATTTGTATGGAAATATGTATGGAAATATGTTAATATAAATGTTTCAGACATTACATGAAATTTCTAAAAATCTTATATTTGTATTTGTATGGAAATATGTATGGAAATATGTTAATATAAATGTTTCAGACATTACCTGAAATTTCTAAAAATCTTATATTTGTATTTGTATGGAAATATGTATGGAAATATGTTAATATAAATGTTTCAGACATTACAGGAAACGTCTAAAAATCTTATATGTTCTGGTATAATGTTATAAGTAATAATCCTAGTTATTACTTTAAAATGTATATCTCAGAAATAACTAATTTTCTTGTCAACTGCATTATTATGAACTTTCATCAAATCTTTAACCATGGTCATTTTTAAGTCTTTTGTCATTTACAGACAGTTCTGGGTGTACTCTGATGATTTTGCAAATATGTTCCTATAAAAGAGTTTCATCTTCAAGAAATTCATGGAAAAGACTCTGACAAGTACAGGTTTCTGGTAACTGACTGTACTGCAGAACTGAATGAATAAGCATTTTCAGAACTCTAATGAAAAACTGATGAACTCATAAAAGTGCTAACAAAAGATCAAGATGAAAAAAAAGAAATTAATTACATGGGACTGAGTGAACTGATGAGGATGAGTATAATTTTTGTGACTTTCTGTCTGAATTAAAAAAAAAAAATCCCACAAGGACTCAGAGGAAAAGAATATACAAATCAATTTTCACTGCAAAGTAAAGGAGCTGTTACAGTGGAGGATTACTGGACTGAATGTCAATGTTATGACATAGTATAAGTGTGTTTCATGTTTGGTAATTGCAATCATTGTTGCTTTTGTTGTGGTCATCCATGTACAATGCTTGGTGTCAGTCTATCTATCTCTTGTAAAAATAAAATACAGTGTGTGTGTGTGGAAAAAAAAAAAAAAAAGCAAACAATCCAGTTAAAAAATGGGTGGAAGACCTAAATAGACATTTCACCAAGGAAGACATACAGATGGCCAAGAGGCACATGAAAAGATGCTCAACATCATTAATCATCAGAGAAATGCAAATCAAAACTACAATGAGGCATCACCTCACACCAGTCAAAATGGACGTTATCAAAAAAATCTAGAAGCAATAAATGCTGGATTGGGTGTGGAGAAAAGGGAACCCTCTTGCACTGTTGGTGGGAACTGTAAATTGATACAACCACTATGGAAAACAGTATGGAGGTTCCTTAAAAATCTAAAATAGAACTACCATATGACCCAGCAAACCCACTACTGGGCACATACCCAGAGAAAACCATAATTCAAAAAGAGACATGTACCCCAACGTTCACTGCAGCACTATTTACAACAGCCAGGACATGGAACCAACCTAAATACCCATCGACAGATGAATGGATAAAGAAGATGTGGCACACATATACAATGGAATATTACTCAGCCATAAAAAGAAACAAAATTGAGTTATTTGTAGTGAGGTGAATGGACCTAGAGTCTGTCATACAGAGTGAAGTAAGTCAGAAAGAGAAAAACAAATACCGTCTGCTAACACGTATATATGGAATCTAAAAAAAAAATGGTACTGATGAACCTAGTTGCAGGGCAGGAATAAAGATGTAGACATAGAGAATGGACTTGAGGACACAGGGTGGGAGGGGGAAGCTGGGGCAAAGTGAAAGTAACATCAACATATATACACTACCGAATATAAAATAGTTAGCTAGTGGGAAGCAGCAGCATAGCACAGGGAGATCAGCTTGGTGCTTTGCGATGACCTAGAGGGGTGGGATAGGGAGGATGGGAGGGAGGCTCAAGAGGGAGGGGATATGGGGACATATGTATGCATATGGCTGATTCACCCTGTTGTACAACAGAAACTAACATAGTATTGTGAAACAATTATACTCCAATAAAGATCTATTAAAAAAAATAACTGATGTTGCAAAAACTGGACAGCCACATGCAAGAAAACTAAACTAAACCACTATCCCACACCATGCACAAAAATCAACTCAAAATGGATAAAAGTCTTGAATGTAAGACCTGAAACTAAAATTCCTAGAAGAAAACATAGGCCGTACACACTTAGACTTGAGTCTTAAGAATATGTTTCTAGATATGTTTCCTCAGGTAAGAGAAACAAAAGCAAAAAGAAACAAATGGGACTACAGCAAACTAAAATGCTCCTGTACAGCAAAGGAAACCATCAACAAAGTGAAAGGACAGGGCTTCCCTGGTGGCGCAGTGGTTGAGAATCTGCCTGCTAATGCAGGAGACACGGGTTCGAGCCCTGGTCTGGGAAGATCCCACATGCCACGGAGCAGTTGGGCCCGTGAGCCACAGCTGCTGAGCCTGCGCGTCTGGAGCCTGTGCCCCGCAACGGGAGGGGCTGCGATAGTGAAAGGCCCGTGCACCGCGATGAAGAGCGGTCCCCGCACCGCGATGAAGAGTGGCCCCCACTTGCCGCAACTAGAGAAAGCCCTCGCACGAACCGAAGACCCAGCACAGCCAAAAATGTATAAATGAATAAATAAATAAATAAAATAAATTTAAAAAAAAAAAAAAAAAAAAAGTGAAAGGACAACCTACCAAACAGGAGAGGATATCTGCAAATGATATATCTGATAAGAGGTTAATATCTAAAATATGTGAAGAACTCATACAACTCAACAACAACAACAAAAAAAACTCCAAACAACTGGATTAAAAAATGGGCAGAGGACCAGAATAGACATTTTCCAAAGAAGACAAACAGATGGCCAACAAGCACCTGAAAAGATGTTCAACATCACTAATTATCAGGGAAAATCACATCAAAACTGCAATGTGATATCACCTTGTGTCTGTTAGAATGGCATTATCAAAAAGGCAAGAAATAACAAGTGTTGGCAAAGATGGAGAAAAAAGAGAACCCTAGTACACTGTTGGTGGGCATGTAAATTGGTGCAGTCACTATGTAAAATGGTACAGAGATTCCTCAAAAAATTAAGAGTGGAACTACCATACAGTCCAGCTATTCCACTTCTGAGTATTTATTCGAAGAATATGAAAACACTAATTCAAAGATTTATGCACCCCTATGCTCACAGCAGCATTATTTACAATAGCCAAGATATGGAAACAACCTAAGTGCCCATCAACAGATGAATGGATAAAGAGGATGTGGTATATATACATATATACATACATCTATACAATGTAACCTCGCCATCTGCAACATGGATGGAACTTGGGGTATTATGCTAAGTGAAATAAGTCAGATGGAGAAAGACAAATACTGTATGATATCAGTCATATGTGCAATATGAAAAAACCAACAAACAAGTAAACAAAAAAATAAATAAATGAACAAGCCCAACCAAATAAAAAGAAACACATAGATACAGAAAACAGAGTGGTGGTTACCAGAGCATAAGGGGTGGGGAGGCGGGAAAAATAAGTAAAGGGGATCAACTGTATGGTGACACATGGAAACTAGATTTTTGGTGGTGAACACACTATAGGGTATACAGAAGCAGAAATATAATGTTGTACATGTGAAGCATATACTGTCATAAAGCAATGTTACCTCTATAAAAAAATTATGAATTAAAAAATAAAAGGTAGGTCAGAAATACACAATACATTGCAACCACTTTTGTTTTGCACAATGTTCTCGCTCAGAGCAATTAAAAATAGGAAAAACTGAATTTTATTTTACCTTCAAAAAAAAAAAAAAAAAGAACTATTCCGAGCAATGTAGGGTAGGGGGATGCCTGATGCTGGCCCAGGCACACCTGAATTCTCCTGTCTCTCCTGTGATAGGGCAGGAGAGTTCCCAGGATTCTATTATAGACCAGCGGTTTCCACCTGGTTCCCGCCGAACATGCGTTTTCTCAGTTGTTCCCCTTTGATCTTCAAGTTTTGAAAAGTTTTGACAACCACAGGAACTGGACTTATTCAGTAATTACATATGTCATTGGTGTCACCACTTTTTATTTCCTTTTCATCCTGGATAGATTTTAACTAGCCATCGAGAATTACCAAGGGCACATAATAATACTATGATAGGGAATCCCGTAAAACACTCTTCCAGTTGCAGTGGTAAGTAGTAAAGTTAAGGAAGCATAAACACTGACATGTCTTAATTTTGGCTGTTACTCTGTGCTGTGTCCAAGGTTGATCACAAACTCGACACCTTTGACTGAAGGGCTGTCATTACTTGAAAAGTGATTGGAGTCAGTGACTGGTCCGCTAGTCATACATCCCATAAAATCATTTCAGGTCATCAACAGCCACCTCTGTGAGCTGATCAATGTCACATTGCTGGGTTGATAATCACTGAAGCCTGAGGCAACAACTCCTCAACATTTCAGTAGGATGCTGAGCTTTATTGTGGAAAAGGGCATAGTTTCCTTTAGATTTTAAAATTATTTAGAATTGCCAAGAGACCCTCACTCCTCCATCAGAAACCCTTGGGAATCCACAAACCTAGGTTAGGTGCCGCTCCAGTCTAACTTCCTCAATGTAAAAAGAGCAGACTTGAGACTCACAGAGTCAGTGCAATTTGGCCAAAACACACAGTGAGCTGGTGGTGAGCCTCTGAAATCTTAGCCCAATGTTGCTTTGTCAAAGTAGGCTGCCTGTGTTAACTCTTTGGGCTACAGCTCAGGTCCTTCGGCTCTGGACATAACTCATCATTCTAAGTGAATGGTGAACAGTATCCCAAAGGTGGGCATGAAGGTATCACCAGACTAGCATCCTGCCATCTAGCAAGTGTTGGATTGCATGCTTCCACAACAGTGACACCCGCAGTGTGCACACGTGTGTATGCGTGCATGCATGAGGGCTTATGTGTGTATGCACGGGTGACATCAAAGATGGAGAGACCAAGAGCTTCTCTGGAGCAGCAGGCCAGCAATGTCTTTCCCAAGTGGCAGGGGGTGACAGTGCCTCCTTGTCAGTAACCTGTAGCTGAAGAAAGACCTCTACCCCACCCCCAATTTAAATCACCCTGTTCAGACCACAGGACTCCTGAATAGACTCTGAGGTCCTGGATCCATCTGGATCACATCATCATGCACCCACATACGTGTCCATACATCCCAGGCCCTGAAACAAGTAATCCTTTAAAAAAATGACTAATGCTATTAACCTGGAAATAGGACTTAACCTAATGATATTAGGATAAGAAAACAAATATAAATAGTTCACCTTTCTCTGTTCCAAGGACCTGTATTGAATTAAAAAAACAAACAAACATTGAGTTACTCTTAGTGGTAGAGAATTTTACATTATACTATGTGTGTTTTTAGAGCAGTTGGTTAATAGAGTTTGGGCAACATTTTTGTTAGGACAGATTTTTAAAAATCTACGAATAATCCTCCAAAAGACTAAGCAAAAATAAAAATTTTATACTCTTTGTGTGATGTAACAGGCAAATATACAGTCTGCTGATAGGACTATAGATTGCTTTGACTCTTGGAAACCAATTTAACCATAGCCATTAAGAGCCTTAGAAATACTCTTATTCTTATCCCCAAAATTCCATTGATGAGTTTCTTTTTCTTAGACAACAACCTGAAATCTGGATCAAGTTCCATGTACAAAGATGTGCAGTACATCATTACTTATAATATTGAAACACTGGAAACAATCTACATAAGCCTCTAAGTGAGAATTATTAAGTAATTTTTGGTGCTATACTCACTATTAGAATGTTAGAAATGCATTGCAAGTGTTTACATAGAGTATGGAATAAGATTACACTGTAAGTATATCTCAAAGTTACATAAATTGTTCAGGATTAAAAACTGGGCTTATGACATATTTAGAAGCAGGTATGTGTGTGTTTGTAGAAAAAAGGATTTGAAGAGATATGATAAAATATTATATTAATAGAGGTTGTGTTTAAGTGATGAAAGCCATGGTTAATTTTCTTTATACCTGCTTTGGAATTTTTATTTTTAAAAATTAGCATGAAAATATTCACAGTATTCTTGTTAAATGTAGCCATTTCTCTTCTCAAACATTTTCATTCTCTTTTTTTCCTTAATAGTAGTAGAATCCTTGATCATTCTTCATTATGAAAGCCTATGTGCTTATGGGGCTTGTATTCTTTTTTTTTTTTTTTTTTTAAATTTATTTATTTATGGCTGTGTTGGGTCTTCGTTTCTGTGCAAGGGCTTTCTCTAGTTGTGGCAAGTGCGGGCCACTCTTCATCACGGTGCGCGGGCCTCTCACTATCGCGGCCTCTCTTGTTGCGGAGCACAGGCTCCAGACGCGCAGGCTCAGCAATTGTGGCTCACGGGCCTAGTCACTCCGCAGCATGTGGGATCTTCCCAGACCAGGGCTTGAACCCGCGTCACCTGCATTGGCAGGCAGATTGTCAACCACTGCGCCACCAGGGAAGCCCCGGGACTTGTATTCTTGAGTCCTATTATATTCTTGAAGAATCAAAATGCCTTGCAAGAAGTATAGTATTTGCTGAAGTATTTACTTAACTGCAAATAATTTTCTGAAGTCCATTTCATGCATTGCATCAGCTGAGAAAGTCCACAGGTATCAATCATTCGGACTAAAGCTTCTTAACTTGGGGGATGCAAGAGGTCCTTGGATGGTCTAGTGGGGTCCATGAACCTTCTGAAATTAAAAGCTAATTTTTTTTCCTCTATAAATATGTGCATTTTTTTTTCTGGGGTGAGGAAGGTTTATTATACCTTTCATCAAATTTTCAAAGGGGTCTGAGGTCCATGAAAAGTTAAAGCCAGTGGTTTGCAGATGAGGTCCAAAGAGGTGGTGTCATTTGCTCAGATTCTCAGAGTTATCTTGTGGCTGAGCTGACCCTGGAGCCCAGGTCTCCTGACTCACTTTGGCCTCGTAGACAAGAATCATTTATCAATAAATAGCTTAGAGAGGCATTGTACACCTTGTCTAAGGCTAACCAACAGACAAGCCCTTTTGTTTCAAAGAACTTGGCATCCCCTAGTTTTCTGGAAAGAGGACATACATTTCATCATGGACAGTAAATAAAGGCAAAACTATAGGCTATGTAAAAAGTGTAATGAATGAATCCATTTTTATGGGTGGTTTGAAAGTTTCCTCACTGAGTCTTCCTCAGGACTTTGAACCTGGCAGTTCAAAGTGCTCAATCATTTGCAGCTGTGGTTCTCAGGCTTGTCAAAGGAGGGGAGAAAGCCTTGTTGTAAAAATAGCCTGGAAGCCATCTGTCTGGGGGAGCACTTTTTTTTATTGAATTGAGACCCAGCCAATTTTTTGCTTGAGGGCTCTGAATTTAAAATCAAATGCAATTAGAAAAATGGAGTGAAATCTCTCTAGTTTCCCTACTTTAATTTTTTTTTTTTGGTTAGAAAATTAGTATATTCAAGTTAAATAGTAATGCCTTCTTTATTATTTCCCACCTTCCCTCCCTCTCATCCTTTCCTCCCTTCCTTATTTCCTTTTTCCCCCCACTATTTCACCTCAGGGGTGCCTCTGTATTTTCTAGGGCAAAGTCATGGGCATGGGGGTTAGATCGGGACTCTGGGCTTTCTAGGGTGGCTCCGTCTGCCCGCTGTGGGAACCCTGGCAATTCTTGTCACCTCTCTGAAGCTTCTTTTTCTCTTAGGGTTTTCTTTTTTCTTTCTTTCTTTTTTTTTTTGAGAATTAAAGGAGACAATAAGTTTCTACTTTTTGAAAACTATAAAGCGCTATGTGAATTTGAATTGGGGCAGGTGGCACATTATTTCTGCTGGAATGAATTCTGGTCCCCAAGATATAATTTGAGCAAGCACTTAACACTCACACAAGCATGGCATGTGCCCTATGAGATGGGCTTTTGAAATAGAGAAATGACCTTGACTCTCAGCCCAAACAAACAATGAGGAAGTGTCTTGGCAAAAGATAAGGAGGAAGAACGTGTTTTTCCACTAGGCCTTGTTGTTCTTTAGATAATATCCACTTCTAGCAGAAGGCCAACCAAAGTTGCAAGAAAAACAAAGAGTCCTGCATGATCCCTGCTGTTTAAGACTGACTTCCCCATTTCCTTCTTGCTTGTTTGTGATTGGTGGGGCTATTGTACTTTTAGACTGACCAGTGAGTTATGGATATAGGTCATCTTGAGTAGCCGCCACTCGGGACACATAAACCAACCCACAGGAAGAAAGAGGTGGAGTTCCTCTAGATGTGTGGGTTCCCCCAGCAGCAGAGGACCACCCCAAATTTCTCCTTCCTGGTGGCACTTGGGAAGTCCAGCAACTCCCAGAAGAGGGTAAGCTGAGTGAAGTCTTGAACAGCACCTTTCATTTAGCAGTCACGTGTTATCCTCTTTGACATGATTGTCTTGTGGATTAGAGGTCATAAGTATCTTGTTTGACAGACAAGCTAGAAATGTGACTCAATTTTAACATTCTCATAACACCAGAAAGAGAGAGAGAGAGAGAGAGAGAGGGAAAGAAAGAAAGAAAGAAAGAAAGAAAGAAAGAAAAAAAGAGAGAAGGAAAGAAAGAAAAAAAGAGGGAAGGAGGGAGGAAGGGAGGAAGGAAGGAAAGAAGAAAGGAAGGAAGAGAGAGAGAAAGAACAAAAGAAAGAGAGGAAGAAAGGAAGAAAGAAAAAAGGGAGAAAGTAGAACCGAGCAGGAGCCTGTGGGGCTCCTGGGCACAGAAGCCTTTCTGTGTCCCCTGTTCCTTGTTTGTAGGGAACAGACTCCAGACTCCATGACCTTCTCTGAGTCCCAAAGGGCAGATTCAAACAGTTGCTAATCAGGGAAGGGAGGGGATACCCAAGACAAGGGAGGAGCAGCCAAGAAACAATAGTGCAGCCTTGGGGCAGGGTCCTGGTTCCGCCTCAAGGGATATGCATAGCAATATCTTTGAGCTCTTCTGCAGAGCTAAAATCCCCAACAAATGGAAGATGTTAACTACTTGATGAAGCATTCTTCATTCCAGAGAGAAGGTCACAGCTTGATAACCTCGAAAACCACAGAAACATATCAGGAGACCACCTGAGGCCCGGATAAAGGAACTCAGGCCCTGCCCATACCCTGATCCTCATCAGCAACCCTGACTTTGAACTATTGCTATAAGAGTTCCTCATCTGGGGCTTCCCTGGTGGCGCAGTGGTTCAGAGTCTGCCTGCCAATGCAGGGATCACAGGTTCGAGCCCTGGTCTGGGAAGATCCCACATGCCGCGGAGCAACTGGGCCCGTGAGCCACAATTACTGAGCCTACGCGTCTGGAGCCTGTGCTCCGCAACAAGAGAGGCCGCGATAGTGAGAGGCCCGCGCACCACGATGAAGAGTGGCCCCCGCTTGCCATAACTAGAAGAAAGCCCTCGTACAGAAATGAAGACCCAACACAGCCATAAATAAATAAAATAAATTAAAAAACAAACAAACAAACAAAAAAACCCAAAAAAACTCCTCATCAAATCCTCCCGGGTTGGGACACACAGTTTTTAAGGGCAGGAGCCCACTGTGTCCCCCTTTGCCTGGCAAAGCAATAAAGCTATTCTTTTCTACTTTACCCAAAACACTGTCTCCGAGATTCAATTTGGCACTGGTTCACAGAGTCTGCGTTTTCAACACCAAAAGAAAGAAGGAGAGAAACAAAGAGATCAACCTTTACGTTCTAGATGATGTAAGAGCAAAGGTCAAATACTAAGATAAGAACCAAATCCCTTAGGAGGCCAGTGGGAGTGAAGTGAGGACCTACCATCTGCTTAAGGAACTTCTCTGGGGGCTTAAGAAAGTGAACATCTAAGAGGGCTCTAAGATAGTTCCATCTTACCTGACTTTCATGCCATTTATTGGGCCTCTACTGCTCACCTGGTCATTTACATGCTGACTCTGATGGACTGACTTTGTCACAACAGCTTTGCCAAGTTGAGGATGCCCACCTCTATTTTTTGATTGGGAAAACAGAACAGAATGGGGTGGTTGGTTGGGGGCAGGAGGATTTGCCCAAGTTCACAAAGTAGTTGGTGGCAGAGTGGGAATCTAACTCAGGCCTGTGCAACTCTGTATCTCATATTCCTTCTACTTTGCAGTCCTGTCTCTCTTGTGAAGAACAAATAGCAAAGTATTACACAATTTCCAACATTTATTTCTGAAATGCTAGAGGCTGGAAGCCCTCGGTAGAAACCTGATGCCCTCCATGGGTCATGGGCATGCTCTTCTCATCACTGTACCAATAAACACGGAATATGGTGGCAAAATAGGAATTTGATTTAAAATCTTGAGCTTACTTGGTTTTGCTTTAGTTTTATCACCTTTAAAATAGGGATATTAATACATATTGAGCATTTCTATTATGATAATTAAGTATCTTGCCAATCACAGACACTTTGCACAAAAATTCCCTTCTTTGTTTCCTAGGACACAATGGCTACTTACCTCACTTAAGTTCTTTAAGCTTATCTGTCTGCAAGGAAAAGAAATATGGTGTTACATAAAATATAGTTCATAATGATCAAGAAAAAATCATTCTGAGTCCTTAAAAACTCTTTGATTACATTTTCATTGCCAAATTAATAGCCCATAGTCCAGTGTGATATTTAACACTGTTCTATAAAATTAAAGCCAGTTTATTTTTCTCATAATTTTCGAAGCAGAAGAAGAAGTTATGAGCCAATATAAAAGGTGGTGACAGAAAGGACATGAATAAACTTGCTTCTCACTTTAGGAGAATTTAAATAACATCATCATTTCTCCTGACATTTGGTTTTCCATGTCAAGTTTCATTAGCACAGAAGGACCCGCTATTTTTACCTTCATTTTAAAGCTCTTCATTTTTTGCTTTGAGGGAGTATAAAGGGTTTTAAATGTGAAGTTGTGGTACAGCTGGACCCCAGGAAGGCATGCATGAGAGAAAGGATGCTGATAATTAAAGGAGATCTGAGACAGGAAAAACACGAAACTGCATGATAGGGAAAGAATTCAACATGGCATTTGATAAAGTGGACATCAGACCATTGGAGGGGTCTCAGAAGAAACTCCAAGCCCTTCATTTATATTGACAATTGAGTCAATTAGCCTCACTAAACCTCATTTTTCTCATCTACAAAGTGGCACAAGGATATTCATCTTAGAGGGTTATTGTGAGGATTGCTAGAGATAGAAAGGAAAATGTTGGGCGTCCAGTGGGCACTATTGTTAGAATGTGGGCAAAGCCAGATGAGGAGGTTATGAAGGGAGTTGGGTGGGTGACGTGCACATCCGTCTACCGAGGTCAGTCTGTGAAAAGACTGGAACTGAAGAGATGTCAGGAGATTAAGGCTGTGACACCAATCCTAGCTGAAGGCTGTTGATCTAGAGTTATAAAGGTCTGTCTGTAACAGGTAAGATGATCCCAGCAGCACACAGCACTCAGATGCTATACCCTGGTCTCAGATCTCCAAGCAAGAAGCAAGTGTAGTGAGGTCCCACGTTCTTTAACCTGTTTCATCAGTCCATCTGAGATAACACATCTTCACCCTGCCTCCTCCTTTTAATGGGGCAAGTGGAAGATAAAGAGGAACAATTAGAAGTAATAAAGTAGAACAGACATTCATAATATTAATTCTTTTGGGGTTAAATTGAGGCTAATCTCAGTGTTTTTAATGTTTAAGAAATTCTGGCATCTTAGGAATACTGGTAGATTGGCCATGTGGCTTCAATTTAAAAGGGGTGATTGATTTTAGACTTGTGATTTTAAGTTAATAAGAGTCAAGCTACGTTCAACTCTATTTGCAAACCGTTCGAACTGTTTAAGAGAACTTGAATTTTGCTATATTTATATATTAACTTTATTAGATTTATAAAAATGAAATGTTAAAGTTTTGCTTGTTAGGGTTGAAACCTGCCCTGTCAGCATTAGAGTACTTAAAAAATCAATTACATTTAGTGAATAAAGGTATTTCAAATGTTTAAGGAGATTTAACTGAGTTCCTAAATGTCTTATGTCTTAACCTACGTAATGTAACAAGCAGAGTGATTGTCTCTCTGTTTAGATAAAAGCACTCCACTTGTGAATCAAGCAATATACTTTATAGATGGAAATTTGAGGCTTCAGGAAAGTTCGCCTTTGGAATTCGTAACTTTAAGAAGTTGGATTTTTAAGTGAGAACCCAAGTAATTTTAAGAAGTCCATTCTGTGCACAACAACCATCCTTGAGCGTTGAAATGCCTGTGGTGACAAGACCCCCACAAGCTGGTTGCTCCCCTCACATGTAAAACGGAGGCCTTGGGCTTTAGGGGGTCTCTTCAATAAAATTTATGAAGACAGGGAGACCTGCACAAAGTGACAGAATGGTGGAGCACGGTGGACTCTGGCCTCCTTCCCCAGCCCCACCCTTCTTCTCTGAGAGCTCCTTTCCACTCATAAGTCTCCCCATGATCGGCTGCTGGAGATGGCCAGTAAATAAAACATGGTCATTGATTACATAGAATAAGTTTTCCACATCCTTTCTTGCGCAAAGTAGGTGCTCAGTGTGCATTTGAGGATAATGCCTTTCACTCTAAAAATAGCCCTTCCTGAGCCTCTCTTAGTTTTTGGCTTAGTTTCAAATGAATTGGATTTGAGTCCTGGCTCTGTCATCTCTGAGTGCCATCTCACTCAATAAGTGAAATTTCCTCTCTGAAGCTTCATTTTCCCACCTGTAAAATGGGTAAATGCAGACAGAAATGAAGAGGACTGATTAAGGTTCTCATGAAATAATGTATGTGAAAGCTATTTGGAAAAAATAACACCTTACATCTGCAGAACACTTTTAACAGTCACACCCTCTTTTAACTTAAACTTTTTATTCTGACATAATTGTAGGTCTCATGCAGTGGTAGGAAATAATACAGAGACATCCCATGTGCCCTTAACCCAGTTTCCCGCAAAGGCAACATCTTGCAAAACTATGATGATAATAAAGTTTACACTTTAAAATCAATAGTTTCCATTCATGAATGTGAATTTGTATATCTTCTTTGTAATCCATACTTTCTCTCTTTTTATGGTTTCTTGATATGTATAAGGATTTTTTCCACCACCCAAATCATCAAAATATGCATTTTTGCCACTAAAGTTGCTTGAACTGATGCAGTGTCAGCATTACTAATTGAAAAGGTAAAACCATAGTTAGGCAAATGAGTGTTTTGTTGGTAAAATATCACACACTTTATTTAAATTTTGGCTGAACCCCGCACCTCAGGCCACTGAATTTGCTGAAGTTTAAAGGAAATTTCATGGCTCGATGACCAGTCTGCAGTTCTGTGTCCTCATCCGAAAATTAAGGATTGTAGCATTGCTTTTTGCACAGCGCTGAGGACTCTAAAGTGGGCCATGTGTAGCTAGACCTACAGCAAATGATGATTGCTCTCATGATTTCTCAGGGTGAGTTTTATTTGGTGCATAGACCATGGTATTCAAATTACAATGGATACATAGTTGGAAACTTTTTTTTTCTTCTTTCTAATTATGTCAAGGAGAGAGTTTCCATGTGGCGGTTACTATATCCTAAACATCACTCTAACTTTACTTTTCTTCCCTTTTAACAGAGAAAACCTCCCCCAAGCTGAAAGTTTTGCTCTGAAATTATGTTGTGGTTATTTATGGTGATGATATGTTTCCCTTTTAAATACATCTATTTAAGTAAAAAAAAAAAAAAAAACCTGAGCAAAATATATAAAGTACATCATAATAATGACCCATAAGTGGTTGAGAATATCTAACCAACATTCCCCAAACGTCAATGTTCTCTCCTAGTTTCAAGTTGTCAATGAATGTTCTAAATGGTGTTTTCCTTAACTGAAGTGCTTCAATTCAGCAATTGTTTTGTGAAGCCAAGACTTAGCTATAAAATAGAGAAGGGCAGAGCTGGCAGAGACCAATGGGGGCTGAAACACAATAGTGGGGACCACCACTGTCACCCACGGTGAGCACGGCCAATTGTAAGGCTGCAGCTGTCTACACTGATGCAGTTGATCCCTGGACGTAAATCACAGCCTCCCAGGGAGGGCGATTCATAGCAGGGGCCTAGGCAGCAGCTGTTAGGAAGGCAGTGGGCACTATTCTTCCTGCGTTGGCCAAAGAAGCTCAGATCTCCAATCTTCCTTCTGTTTTCATGGAAAGTGAAACTTACAGCAGCCTCACATGGTCATTCACATGTGGTCATTAGTAATGGCCATCTGACTACCTAGATGGGCCCAAGTAAAAATGAATTGAAACGTCTCTTAAAGCAAAGCTCTCGGTTTCTTCGTTGGCAAATATTTTCTCCCATTCTGTGGGTTGTCTTTTTATTTTGTTTATGGTTTCCTTTGTTGTGCAAAAGCTTTTAAGTTTAATTAGATCCCATTTAAAAAATTTTTGTTTCTATTTTCATTACTCTAGCAGGTGGATTAATCTCCAACATATACAAACAACTCATGCAGCTCAATAACAAAAAAAACAAACAACCCAATCAAAAAAATGGGTGGAAGATCTAAACAGACATTTCTCCAAAGAAGACATACACATGGCCAAAAGGCACATGAAAAGATGCTCAATATCTCTAATTAGTAGAGAAATGCAAATCAAAACTACAATGACGTATCACCTCACACCAGTCAGAATGGCATCATGAAAATATGTACAAACAATAAATGCTGTAGACGGTGTGGAGAAAAAAGAACCCTTCTACACTGTTGGTGGGAATGTAAATTGGTACACCTACTATGTAGAACAGTAAGGAGGTTCCTTATAAACACTAAAAAAAGAGCTACCATATGACCCAGCAACCCCACTCCTGGGCATATTCCCAGAGAAAATCATAATTTGAAAAGATACATGCACCCCAATGTTCATTGCAGCACTATTTACAATAGCCAGGACATGGAAACAACCTAAACGTCCACTGACAGAGGAATGGATAGAGATGATGTGGTACATATATACAATGGAATATCACTCAGCCATTAAAAAGAACGAATTAATGCCAATGGAAGAAACATGGATGGGTCTAGAGATGGTCATACTGAGTGAAGTAAGTCAGACAGAGAAAGACAAATATCATATGATATTGCTTATATGTGGAATCTAAAAAAACATGGTACAAATGAACTTACTTACAAAACAAAAATAGAGTCACAGATGTAGAAAACAATCTTATGGTTACCAGGGGGAAGAGGGGGAAGAGGGATAAATTAGGAGCTTGGGATTGACATATATACACTACTGTATATAAAATATATAACTAATAAGGACCTATTGTATAGCACAGGGAACTCTACTCAATACTCTGTAATGATCTATATGGGAAAAGAATCTAAAAAAAGAGTGGATATAGGTATATGTATAACTGATTCACTTTGCTGTACAGCACAAACCAACACAACATTGTAAATCAATTATATGCCAATAAAAATTAAAAAATAAAATAAAATAGAATAAAGCAAAGCTCTCTTAGTCCTTGTGGCATTCCCAGTGTCTTGCCCTGGCCTTTGCATCTTTTTGCCCTCTCAACAGTCATATACCAACCCTATAACTTTGACCAAGTCACCTAACTTCTCTGAATCTTAATGATATTTTGTGCCCAGTGGGTAGGGAAGTGATTTTTACCAGGTTCTTATTATATGCCTCTACTGGGCTGGGCACTTTGGCCTTTCCAAGCCTTAGAAAATCATACTTTATTGGGCTGCAGAAAGGATTCAGTGAGATGAAATATAACTATCCTCTGGTGAAGAGACCCAGCACAGCTCTCATCACATCTAAGAATGATTAAACACTGTCAACTACAACTAGAGACACCGCAAAGTTACAAAACACGAAAGTCTAAAGATTCCAACACCACTGACGTGGCTGATAATAGGCTGGTGTGATCCACAGAGCAGAGGGGCCCATCTGGAGATCAGGAGGGTATTATTTTAGACACTAGAAGCTTGGACACAGACAGGTAAGGCCTGAGCACCTTCGAAGCTTGAGTGGCAGAAATATCCCTAGAATCTGGGTCCCTCCGAGTTCCTAGCCCTGGCTGTACATCAGATTCAACTGGGGAGCTTTGAAAAATAGTAATGCCCTATAGTAATGCTCTGAATTAAAACAGATCCTGGAGAACAGTACTTTTTAAAAAGTTTACCTAATTATTTAATGTAAAGCCAGGATGAGAAACATCGCCCTAGAATCTATAGCTTCTATTTCAAGACAAAATAGGGTTATGGGTGCCTAATTCTGTCGGGTACAGATGGGAGATGCTGTTTAAATGTTTTTCTTTCTTCTTTCCTGTGCTGTGACAGATATTATCCTAGTACTTTAGAAAAATCACATACCTCCTCACCACAATTCTATCTCATGGGGATGGTTATTTTCTTTTTACCAATAAGGAAAGCAGGACTCAGAACTGTTTAAGAGCTTCCTGAAGTTTTACAGCCAGAAGTGGCTCAACAGGGATCCAAACCCTGTCCTGCTGGGTTCCCACATCCTATTCTTTCCAATGTAAAGAAACAGAAAGAAAATAAAAATCCTCTCTTCTCCACACTAAACCACATCATCATCTTTGATATTTATTCATCCTATTTTCTATCTCCTTCTCTGAGTTTGGGCCAGTTCTTGTCATATTAGACGACTTGGTCAGGAGTTTTAAGGACAATGCATTTCGCATTTCCAATTCTGATGACGTTCTATTACTGTTGTTGTTTCCAAGACTCTCATTCTTTGAAAACAGAAATCAAAAGAGAGCAAATCTGGTGACTCTTGGGCTGGCTCAGACCCTCTGGAAACTGCCCCGCGCGGTTCTAGGACATATGCATACTGCAATGAGTTAGCCCCTCCTTTTGGGGTCAAAGGGACAGACTTCTTTCCAAGTATATTATAAGCGGTGGCAAAGGCACCAATAGAAAATGGCTCAAGGTAGTAACTGTAACACATGTTGGTAATAAATATGTGCTAGGCAGGTACTGATAAGCACTTGATAGAAATCATCTTATTTAATTCTCACATTAGCCCAGGAGGTAGGCAGTAGGCATTATTCTTAACCTCACTCTACTGCTGAGAAAAGCCTTGGGCTTAGAGAAGCGAGTCATTTGCCCTGAGGCAGAGTTTCCCAACCTCTACCCCACTGACCTTTTGGGTCTCATTACTCTCTGTTCTGGGGGAGTTCCGCACACTGCAGGATGTTTGGCGGCATTCCTGGCCTCTACCCACTAGATGCGTCCCCAGCACCCAAGCTGTCACAACAAAATGTCTCCAGACACTACGAACTCCCCTGGGAGCAAAGACATTCCCCCCCAGTTAAGAACCACTGCCCTTCCTCTGCCAGTTTATAAGAAGGAGAATCTACGTTTCGAGACGAGATGGGGACAGAGGAGAGAGGAAATTGCGCGAGGAAGATCAGGAGTGGTTTCTGCATGGAAGATGTATGTTTGTGTGGGCTTGTAAAGGCCAGAAAGGGAAGAGGCATTTGCCAGAAAACTAAGGGGGAAATGGCATTTTTGGCTCTTTTACGTTCCGCCGTCAGAACCAGCGATGAAAGGGTTTTCCACAGAAGTGCACAATGTGCCTGATATTTGGAATTTCTGTATGCACGAGCAATGCTCACTGACGAAATAGTGCCCTGCACCTCACCGGCTGATCCAAGCTTGCAGTCAGAAAGCATCACTCACTCTGTGCAGCAACACGAGGGAAATGCCAGTCTCTGTTCTGACTTCTAAAATAAGGTAATTTTGGAAATCTAAACTCTCTCGGGGGAAAAAAAAGAGGTCCTTTCGTGTTTGTGACATTTTGTGATCAGAGCTGGCTGCTCGGCTGCCCGGTGCCCCATACGTTTGGGAGCGGGGCTCTGGCATCAGCACTTAATACCAGAGGGTTGGATTTTCCATACTTATTTGTCAAAAAAGGCAATCATGTTATTGACAAATGGGTTTTCACGTGCGTAGTTATACTTCTCCAGCCTGGGAGATGGGAAGCTGGGGGCCGATATTGGTCCTCAAAGAGTCTGAACCCCCTTTCAGTTCCGGCAATGATAACATTTTCTTTAATAACTAATTCACATCGTAAGTGAACCGTTCTTCCAGTAACTGATTTTATTACAAAGAAGGTGTATTTTTCATGAAGGAGTCAAACTGCAGGTTTCTGAGATGCTTTCCCTCAAGGTATGGGATGGCTCTTCCCACCGCTTTGGGGAGCCCATTTAGAGGGGTGACTGGATTGGTTATTGATGTCGCCTTCCCCCTGCCCACCCGTCCCCTGGTCATCTCACCACCAGCAACAGCAAGCTTCTCACCTGGACCCTCCCTGGACTTTGGGAAAGGTGTACCTCTGCGGGAAGAGTGGCCTGCTGTTCGCCGGCTCAGGGGGCAGGGGCTGGTACTTCTTTGGAAGAGTGATGGGCGGCCTGTGTGAAGAGTCACAGTGGGGACCTGAGAAGGTTTGTTGCACAGATGGCTCCTGAGACCTGGAATTCACACAGTCCTGCCCGCTGTGCCCCCAGCTTTGGGCTGGAAACATCAGTTTTTTTTTGGGGGGGTGGCAGCTCTCTAAAGGGAGCTTCGAATGTCAGAATACTCATTCTTCTCACCAGCCTAAATCTCTCTCCCTGCAACTTGCCCTTTGGTCTGGTTCTATCTTTTAGAGTGTTATGTAATTTTCTATAGGGTGTCATAGCTTTATCAATCTGCCATCTGTTGAAGTTTTGGGAGGCCTGGAGTAAAAATATGATTACAGCTTTTCCTTTGCCCCAGACTAGAAGACATGAGCTTTTGAATCTCCCCAAAGAAATAGGACAATGATCCAAAGTCAATGGATGCCTCACTCACACCCATTTATTCACCCATGCCCTCACTCATTCACAAAGTGTATCGGGCACTGTTGGTAGATGCTGGAGATGCAGAAAGGAAAAAGACACAGTCCTTGGCTCAAGATGCTTCCCTCTGGGAGGGCATAGAGAGAAGTGGTGAGAAGATGACCAGCCAGGGAAATAAGTGCTGTGATGGAGGTCCTCACGGGCCCAAGCAGAACAACAGAGTGACTGACTCAGAGCCTAAGAAATCAAGTCTGTTGCTTTTGCCTCCATATATATAAGTATAATAATATTTGCATTTGTATATGTATTATATATATAAATATATATACAGTTATATGATTATATACTTATATACTGTAGGTCCCTTGAAGGCATTTCCCAGTGCCAGGGCTCTCTGGCAGATTTCTGTACTAAAAGGAAGGAGAGATTTCTGTACTAAACAAAGGGAAAGAAACAGGAAGCAGGGAAGCAAGGCATTCATTAAAGATCGATAAGTGGAGGTATATTGAATAGATGACTGTGAATGAATGAATGATTAAGTGGATGAATGGGGCTTATTTAATCTTGTTCATTGACCAACTCATTAGTTTTCAGTGTCAGATGTTTGTGTTTCTCTTTCTCAAATTATAGAACTAATCATTTAAGTATATAGCAAAACAAAATTCTATTTTCAGTGTCTTACCGAGGAGGTGGTAAAGGAGTCTGCAAAAGGAAAGAGAAGCAGAAATTAAAGTTCTGGTTCTTTGAGCAGAGCTAAATGGTTAATGATTTTTTGGTTCACAAGTAGAAATGACAAATCCCAACCAAACTTCTAGGATATATATTTCAAGTGCCACATAAGCTTTCACATTGTCCATATTCCTATGCTTCTAAAACAGAGGGTGGGTAACAAATGCATTTTAATGCTTTTTCTTACCTTGTTTCCCTTCGTGGGTTTGTCTCCTAAAACATAAGAAGGAACATCAGTGAGTTTATGGAAAATGTCAACAAGCTATTTTCACATATGTTTAAATGGAAATCATTCCCCTTTGAATAATTTTGGTGATAACGCCAATGAACATTTGTTGAGATCTTATTAGATACCCAGCACCATGCTAAGTATTTTATTATGTGATCTCATTCAATCCTTGCCTTTGTTCTGGATGCAGAAATTGGGGTGTGGGGAAGTTAAGTACCTCACCTCCAGTCCCGCAGTTAGTAAATGGTAGAATGAAGATTTCATGGCATGTGGTGCGACCCCTAAGGTCCTCTCTTAACCATTAACTCTTGATTAACATTCTTTTATATATACAGTCATCTTATTAATTCAAGTCCCTGCCTCACACCTTCATCAGACATTTCTAAGCAGAGGAAAATAGCATCACAAAATTTTCCAGATGGAAGGGTTTTCTAAGACCCCAGAAAACAACTATTTTACGAATGATAAAATTAAGGACAAACTAGGTAGGACAATTGCCCAAGACCACCCAACCCTAGAACAGCCTGAATGAGGCCCGGAAAGGATTTTCCCAACTTCTAGGTAGTTTTATTTCCACAATTCAATTCGACTCAAAGACAATTATTGAGCTGCTACTCTGAACTGTGCAGAGGACCAGGCACTAGGGATAAAAAAGACAAATACAACACGATCCTTCCGCTCAAGGTGTTTACAGCTGTTCTGTTTACAGGCCAAGTTCCAGGTTCTGGGGACATAATTGGGAAGGTGAGAGGCACTGTCCCTGCTGCCATAGGGCTTATAACTAAGAGGGTAGACATGCACTGAAAACATTATTAAAATCGTGATGATAATTTCAAGAAGAGAAGGGCATGGTATTGAATGGACACACAGGAGACTTAAGTTAGTCTGGGGTGTCAGAAAAAGCTCTTTGAGGAAGCAATGCTCACTTATCTGTAAAAATGGATGTGACCTAATAAATGCTGCTTTATAGGGGGTGGGAGGAGTCAGTGAGACAATGTCTGTATCTGACTGTAGGAGACTTCAAACTCAACTGAGCACTGGCTGAGCCTCCTTTTCTTATTTGTGAGACAACAAGGTTGGATTAAATCTGTGTTTTTTAACTTTGCTATGAAGAGTCCATTGTGGTCCCCCTGGGGACTCCCAAGGAAACTGCAGGACTGCAGGATGGGGCGGCTGGTTTCTGGTCCATCACCCCATGTCACTGGCGGGGCTCCACCTCCACTCACTTCCCACTGGATCTCCTCTTAAGATTTCTTTTGGGGAAAGGTCCAGCTGGCCAAAAACAGCACAACACAACACATACTGGTCTGGATGATTTTAAGGGTTCTTCCAGGTCTAAAAATAACTACTTCATTGAACAAAATTACCATTCTTCCTATTTTGTTTTTGGAAAACACTTTTAAACAGATAGGATAAGACTTCTCTGCATGAATTCAAACACTGATGGAAGACATGAATCGTAGATGTTCCAGGCATTGTAAAAACACAAAATATGACCCAGGATGTATTTCAACAACTGTGGCCACCTAGTTAATGTTAGATCTTTGGCTATTTCAATGATATTACTAAAAAACTTAGGCCACAGGATGCTTCTGTAAGGCATGAAATTAGAAAACATGAAACTAACTTGCCCTCATTTTATTGTGCATTGGCTTCAGCAGTAGAGCTCCCTGAGGAACTACCTTATGGCTTATGCTGATGACTTTCCCTGTGAAGCTAGATGTCGGCTGTCTAAGACATCTTTTTTCATAGCTACCACTATATCTATTGGGGATCAATTCAATTCACTAAGAAAAAAATTCAATAAAAAGACTGAGTATCTGAAATTCAATAGGAACATTCCATTTATTGCTTCAGAGATATGCATCCCATTTGCTTCAGTGACTGTGAGTTTAGAAAAGGACATCTATCTTGCTTTTATTCATTTACTTATTATTGAGCCCATAGTGTATGTCAGGCATGGATTCATTTTTAATACATTTATTGATGTAGGTTTTGGGGAATATAATGTCAAAAAAAGTTGCTATTCTCATGTAAACTTACATTCCAGTGGTAGGAGATAGAAAAGAAATAAACAAAAGTATATGATGTCAGGTGATGACAGGTGCTACAAAGAAAAATGAAGTAGGGTGAGTGAGAGATGGGGGACGGGGCTACTATTTTTCAGACAGACCCCAGAAGGCCTTTGTGGATAGGTGATGAGAACAGAGGCTCGAAGAAAGTAAGGGAACACACCGTATGAATACCTGGGCAAGAGTGTCACTGACAGAGGGAACAGCAAGTGCAAAGGCTCAGAGGTGGGACGAGCACAAAGGGGCACTACTGTCCCAGCGGTGGTGGTGGAGGTGGAGGGGTGCCCAGATCACACAGGGTCTTGTAGGCTGTGGTGAGAACTTTGCCTTAACGGTGGTGCATTTTTCCCTACACCATCCGTGAGTCGTGTGCCTTCATTATAACGTAAGGTTTTCCCTGGCCTCAGTTAGTATCCCCCTCATTTAAAAAATGTGTGTAGGGACTTCCCTGGTGGCGCAGTGGTTAAGAATCCACCTGCCAATGCAGGGGACACTGGTTTGATCCCTGGTCTAGGAAGATCTCACATGCCATGGAGCAACTAAGCCCATGCGCCACAACTACTGAGCCTGTGCTCTAGAGCCTGTGAGCCACAACTACTGAGCCCATGCGCCCTAGAGCCCTCATGCTGCAACAAGAAAAGCCACTGCAATGAGAAGCCTGTGCACTGCAACAAAGAGTAGCCCCCACTCGCAGCAACTAGAGAAAGCCTGCACGCAGCAATGAAGACCCAACATAGCCAAAAAAAAAAAAAAAAAAAAAAAAATTAGTTAAAAAAAAATGTGTATGCAGGACTACCACATGGTATAATAATTCCACTCCTTGGTATATACTCAAAGAGGAATGCAAATATACATCCATACAAAAACTTATACATGAATTTTCATAACAGCAGTATTCATAAAAGGTAAAAACCACCCAAATGTCCATCAACTGATGAAAGAATAAACAACATGATGAAAGAATAAACAAGTATGTCTATACTATGGAATGTTATTTGTCAGTAAAAAGGAATAAAGTACTGATACATGTTACAACATAGATGAACTTCTAAAACATTATGCTCGATGAAGGAAGTCAAAAGACTACATGTTGTATGATTTCATTTATATTTTAAAAATCTAGAATGGGCAAATCCATAGAGATGGGAAGTATATTAGTGGTTTCTTGGGGAAGGGGAAGGGTTGAGGAGCAACTTCTAATGGATATAGGCTTTCTTTTTCAGTGATAAAATTTTCTAAACTTAGATTGTGGTGATAGTTGCAGAATTCTATGAATATACTAAAGTCATTGAATTGTACATTTTAAATTAGTGAATTTTATAGTATATGAACTGTATCTCAATAAAGATGTTTTAAAACATTTTTAAAATGTGTTTCTGATATTATATGTAATATCAAAAATCCTGAGGGCTTCAGCTATGTCAAATATATCTAACAGCAGTAATTTATGCCATGAGCTTCCCTTATTTATTGCTTAGATAACTGAAATGTTATAGACTAAGAGGTAGAAATGAACTTCAGGGACTCCACAAGGGAGAAAACTAGATCAAACAGGTGAAATAACTTGTCATACTGTCATACAGCTTTGATAATAATTCAGATAAAATGCAACCGTATTTTTTTTGCAGGGGTGGGGCTTGTTCAAGAAAGTAATAACAACTCACATATTTGACATACTGGAAGAGGATGAGATTTGGAGCTGAGTTTCTTGAGTTTGAATCTTGATTCTGCTACTTACTATAGGTAGGGTCATGGCAGGTCCTCAATAAATATTAGTGAAATAAACCAATGGATTGAGGAACGGTTGCGATTTCTCATCTGGAAAAGTGAGACATGGTTACTCATACTTCATGAGACTTCGTATGTGGAATAAACGAATTGATGAAGTTCACGTGATGGCTTTGAATGCGTCCCCACTGTAACTAGTATTATTGTGTAATGGAAGATTAGAGGGAAAGTGGCAATCGACCCTCCTGAGGAGGTATACAAATACCCCAAATGCTATGAAAAATTCCCTGTCCCATCAGAAGACCCAAACAGTTGTTATTCGAGATAGTTCGCATCTTGACATTCAATCAAGCAGTTTTCACTAGGAGGAGGCTGGCATGCTCGCCATCTGTTGGCTGCATGTGTAATTAGCACCATCTGCCGAGACTGTGTCCTTATTTTGCTCTTCAGTCTGCAGCAAGACAGTTTTCGCTTCTGCTGAAAAATGTATTGCTTCTTGGGAGATAATGTAGTGAGCTGAACACAGCATTGCTGTAGAATCTATTACCTCCATAACTTGTTAGGGTGAAGTCATGAACAAGTTCTCAACCTCAGAGGGTTCTATGAAGTTAAAGTATCGCGAGACCTGCATGTGGCATTTCGGGGTAGGGGTGGGGGGCTGGGAGGGGTACTGGTGCCAGCTTACAGGAACTGGTTGTTAAATTTTCAAGATTTTGCAATGCAGGTGTTAAACACGGCCATTATTAAAAAATTAATTATGTAAATGTACACTTAAGTTATTTCAAAAACAAAGGTAGCATCTGCTCAAAACTCATGACTTCCTAGTTATTCTACCACATTTATCTATGCTGTTGAAGTTATTTACCTCTATTGTGTCTATGATGGAAATACTAAAAAATGGTATCTCTTCCCAACTCCCTGTTCAATGATCATGTTGGTAGCTTGAAATCTGCTGAAGGGGAAGTATTTACACCATGGAAATTGGTAAATGCTGCACATTAGGGTTTGATTTTTTGTTTTACCGCTTGTCTAGACTTAAAGAGATGGAGAAAATGTTGACAAAGCAAATTAAATATAAAAGTGTGTTGTGTCTGTACGTTGTCCCATTACATTGTAAAAAGAGGAAAATTGAGGAAATATACTTCTGATATTGAAAAACTATCATCTGACTCAGCTAAGAAGCTGTTCATGTAATTACATCAATTGCAGTCATCGTTTGGATGCAGATACAAGAGTTTGGAAAAAATCAGCGAAAGCACTCTGTGAAAATCAATTGGCTATATAAAATTTATGATAGAGTGTTGTATATTTTACTATTATTTTAAAACTGTGTGCTATATACATCCTTTTATCAGTAAAATTTATAATAGGTCTATATATGCATGTATGTACATACTATTCTTTTGAGATACAATATTTTCTTTAATATGTGTGTGGTGAGCATAATTACTTTTTTAAAAAATAAAGACTATTTTTTAGAGCAGTTTTAAGTTTACAACAGAATTGGAAGGAAGGTACAGAGATTTCCAATTTATCACCTGCTCCCACACATGCATAACCTCCTCCATTATCAACATCACTCGCCAAAATGTTACATTTTTTACCAAGGATGAAGCTACATGGATACATCATAATCACCCAAAGACCATAGTTTACCTAAGGGCTCACTCTTGGTGTACATTCTATGGGTTTGGACAAATGTATAATGTACTCATCATTATAATATCATACAGAGTATTTTCACTAAAAATCTTCTGTGCTCTATGTATTTATCTCTCTCCCCAACTCAGACTCTTGGCAATCACTGGACTTTTTACTGCCACCATAGTTTTGCCTTTCCCAGAATGTCATATAGTTGGAATCACATAATATGTAGCCTTTTCAGATTGGCTTTTGTCACTTGGTAATATGCATTTATGTTTCCCCCATGTATTTTTGTGTTTTGATAGCTCATTTCTTTTTAGCATTGAATAATATTCCACAGTGGAATGTCTGGATTGTGCCACAGTTTATTTGTTCATTCACCTACTGAAGGACATCTTGGTTGCTTTCAAGTTTTTGGTAATCATGAATAAAGCTGCTATAAACATCTGTGTGTAGGTTTTTGTGTGGGCATAAAATTTCAATTCCTTTGGTAAATACCAAGGAGTGTGATTGCTGGATCACATGGTAAGAGTATGTTCAGTTTTGTAGGAAACTGCCAATCTGTCTTCCAAAGTGCCTGTACTATTTTACATTCCCACCAGCAGTGTATGAGAGTTCCTGTTGCTCCACATCCTCACCAGCATTTGCTGTTGTCAGTGTTTTGATTTGGGCCATTCTAATAGATGGATGGGGTATCTCATTATTGTTTCAATTTACATTTCCCTGGTGACATATGATGTGGAGTGTGTTTTCATATGCTTATTTGCCACCTGTATGTCTTCTTTGGTGAGGTCTCAGTTAAGGTCTTTGACACATTTTTTGTTTCCATTGGGCTGTTTGTTTTCTTATTGTTGAGCTTTCAGAGTTCTTTGTATATTTTGGAGAATCATCTTTTATCAGATGTGTCATTTGCAAATATTTTCTCTCAGTCTGTGGCTTGTCTTTTTATTCTCTTATATTGTCTTTTGCAGAACAGAAGTTTAAAAACTTTAATCAAGTTCAGCTTATCAATCATAGATCATGTCTTTGGTGTTGTAACTAAAAAGGCATCACCATACCCAAGGTTATCTAGGTTTTCTATGCTATCTTCTGTGAGTTTTATAGTTTTGATTTTTAATTTAGGTCTATGATGCATTTCAAGTTAATTTTTGCAAAGGGTGTAAGATCTGTATCTAGATTTATTTTTTTGTCGGTGGATATCCAATTGTTTTAGCACCATTTGTGGAGAAGACTACCTCTGCTCCGTTGTATTGCCTTTGCTTCTTTATCAAAGGTCAGTTGACTCTATGGGGGTCTATTTCTGGGTTCTCTGTTCTGTTCCACTGATCTATTTTTCTAGTCCTTCATTAATACCACACTGTCTTGATTACTGTAGCTTTATAGTAAGCCTTGAAGTTGAGTAGCATCAGTCCTCCAACTTTGTTCTCATACCTTTTTTTCAGAGATTTGGATATTACACATTTACCACTGCTTGTGATCTGGTTTTAGTGCTACTACTAATGTGCCATGTGACTTAGTACAAGTTGTTTGGCTTCTCTGAGCTTTGGTATCCTCATCTGTGATTTAAATGGTTGGAAAAGAAGATATGTAGGTTCCAAGAATTTGTTTCTTGATAGAAGAGACAATGATACAATAGAGTGGTCACAAATGGGATCTTTGAAATCATTCGTGTTGGGTTCTAATCCCCCCTCTATCACTTACTGAGTAATCTTGGGCACATTATTTAAATGTTCTGGGCTTGTTTCCATGTCTGTAAAATGCAGATAATGAAGTGCAGTTCCTTGGATGGTCAAGCTTAAATAAAATAATACTTGTTTTTCAATTAGCTCCTAGTCAATTTGTGCTAAATATAGGCAATACCCTTTATCTATGAAATATGATCATCACAATCAACACTTTTGGAAACATACCATCAGTGTAATGTTCTGTAATTAGAGACATAGACTCTGAACAAAATTGCATAAAATCTGGCCGCAGTCACAGTATTTATTATGTCTAAAAGTTTTATGACGTATAAAAGTGAACCTTTAGGATTTCACGTCCTGGTGATTAATTGCGGAAGCATCCAAAGAAGCAACTTACGATCCAAGTGGCTAGTACATATTTCACAAGGCCTGTTTGAGAAACCGCTCCACGTCTGTGGAAAGTTTCAGAAATTAATTCCAGCAGTAAATTGCTGAAACCATTCTTTGGGTTGAGTGGGGAGGGATTAAGTTAGGCAAAGCCAAGGATGTGGGAGGGACCTGCCAGCTTTAACAGTTCCTCAAATAAGGTTGGAATGTGCAGTTTCTTAGGAACATGTATGTCAACAGCTGCACCTTGTTAGTCACAGATGTGGGATAGAAGCATCTTTCCTAAACAAGCCCAGGAGACATCTTTTCCGCTGACCTGGGTGTCTCAGAAAAGGTGGGCAGGCAGGGTGAAGGGAAGGACTAAGGCTTCAGAGGTGATGACATGGGCAGTGGGGTGGGTGGATTTGTATGTATGAACCATATCCATGGATTCACAAAATGCTAGAGGCCGTTGTGTTCTACCATATTTCTATAGATGGGATATTAAAGGCCAGTAAGGGAATATTATTTGCCTAAATTTGTAACGGAGCAGGACCCTATGGGATCTTCCTGGGACAGGCCTTCCCCCATATCCTCTGCTTTATCTTCTCTGTGAAGTACATAGGTAAGAGTATTTGATGCACATTTCCTGAGTTTTTTTTACAGATGTGAAAACCCTGCACCAAATGAAAGATGTTAACTACTTGATGACCATGAGCACACAGCCCCCAGGCCTCCTGGAGCCTAAGGACTGATAATGTTACCCCCTGTGACACCGCCCTGTTACCTCACCATCAGCCAGTCAGAGAACTGTGCACGAGCTGGTCACATACCCTGCGACTGCCCACCCCCCTCGCCTGGCTTTTTTTTTTTTTTAATAACATCTTTATTGGAGTATAATTGCTTTACAATGGTGTGTTAGTTTCTGCTTTATAACAAAGTGAGGCACTTATACATATACATATGTTCCCATATCTCTTCCCTCTTGCATCTCCCTCCCTCCCACCCTCCCTAACCCACCCCTCTAGGTGGTCACAAACCACAGAGCTGATTTCCCTGTGCTATGCAGCTGCTTCCCACTAGCTATCTCTTTTACATTTGGTAGTGTATATATGTCCATGACACTCTCTCACCCTGTCACATCTTACCCCTTCCCCTCCCCATATCCTCAAGTCCATTCTCTAGTAGGTCTGTATCTTTATTCCCATCTTGCCACTAGGTTCTTCATGACCTTTTTTTCTTTTTTCCTTAGATTCCATATATATGTGTTAGCATACTGTATTTGTTTTTCTCTTTCTGATTTACTTCACTCCGTATGACAGACTCTAGGTCCATCCACCTCACTACAAATAACTCCATTTCGTTTCTTTTTATGGCTGAGTAATATTCCATTGTATATATGTGCCACATCTTCTTTATCCATTCATCCGATGATGGACACTTAGGTTGCTTCCATGTCCTGGCTATTGTAAATAGAGCTGCAATGAACATTTTGGTACATGACTCTTTTTGAATTATGGTTTTCTCAGGGTATATGCCCAGTAGTGGGATTGCTGGTTTGCTGAAACCCTTCAGGAGCTCGAGGTTTTTTAGAGGATGAGCCACCAGTCTCTTTGCATGGCCCTGCAAGAAACCTTTTTCTGCTCCAAACTCCTATGTTTCAGTTTGTTTGGCCTTACTGTTCATCGGGCACGTGAACTTGCACTAACAAATTCATAGCGCAGACAGAGCCAGAGCCAGAAGCAACCAGGCTTCTTGACTTGCCTCTTGCCTGCCTCCACCTAATGGGAACGCATGGCTGAGGATCACAGGCTCGTCTCTAGTTGGTCCTAGGACAGCCTGCAATGCTTATCTAATACGCTTTTATTAAAATGGGCTAAATTTTAGAGCTACTTTAGTGTTTACTATGCATCCACTATGTGATCAGCACGGTGCTATGCGTTTGCTGTAAGGAAAACAATGTTTAGTAAACTTTGGTCTTTGTGATTGAGAAGCTTATTTTTATATTCATTGATAACAGATTTATTGTATATGCTCCACACCGAAGTAGATAGAGCATGAGATGGTTTCAGCCTACACAGAGAGGCAGGAAGACATTCCAGTGTAAGGAGAAGGGCAGAGGGTAAAAGAGGGAGGAATGAATTCTAAAAACCATTAGTTCAGTTTAGTATCCCTTTGTCAAGTGTCCATCATGTGTCAATAACCAAGCTATAGGATTTGCATTGGTTACTAACTTTAAAACAAACAGATGTATTACAATGTAGGTGCATTTCCTCCCTTTTAGAGATATGGAAACAAACTTGGAGAGGTTATGTTCCTTGTAGATTTCACATTTGGAAAGCGGTAATGCTGGGATTTGAACGCAGGTCTCCTTGTCCCCAAATGTAACATTCACGCAACCATATTTTAGCTGCTGCTACATCTCAAACATAATGTTTAACTTTCCCTGAGGTCATTGTCTCACACCTCAGCCCAATGTCCGTTGCTGTGTGAATCCTTCCTAGGATTCACAGTTCTTTTGCAGGGGCCGAATTAAGTATGTACGTAGTTTTTTGAGTTCCAACAACACTTCGTATAGACCCGACCAGAATGTGGGCTCCACGTGGTCTAAGGTCTTCTGTGACTCAGTGCCCTGCCACAAAGTGATTTTCAATAAAAGCGGCCTTCTCCCCTGGCAGTTATCACACGGTGTTGTAACTGCCTTGTTTTCAATTCTTCTAATTGTGGCTACTTTATATTTCACTATTGAAAAGTGTATTTGCTACTCAAACGCTTTTTCTTTTCTCTGTGTGATGGTGAGACAAAATACTGTCCTGTAGTTCCATTAATGAGTGATTTTACAACATTTATAACATTGGCTTTGAACTGAATATTGTATCAATGCCTCTCTCACTTTTCTTTTCTTTCCTTTTTTCTTTCTTTCTTTTTTTTTTTTGCTCCCAAATAAGGGTATGACCTCTATCATCACTTTTGAGCCACTGGCTGTGTCTGAAATAAATTTAAATCTAAAATAGTAGGAGAATAATCTTAAATTTATTTCTTATCATTTCTAGGCCTGGGGCCTAAAGCTTGTTATTTGTTAAGGATATAATCTATAGGATGGCAAATTCCATCATTTTCTGTGATGTTTTGTGTTGCCGTGTTCTGCCACTAGAGGACAGTATCATCCCTCAATTCATGTTTTTTGCACTAGAAATTGCATAGTTTGGATGAGTGGGAAATCAGGGAACAGGAAGAGTTTGCAGAAAAAATTTTAGATACTCCCAAATATAGTAGAACCCTGGAAACATTGCCATAGTTGACAAAACTTGAGTTCTGGTCTAGGCTAGGACTGCTTGCTCTGTGACCTTGAGTGAACCCCTTCTCTTGCCAGGCTTCTTGGCATAAAATGAGGGGGTAAAACCAGATTAACTCTAAACTCTTTGACATCTAAGTTCGACTAAAATCAAACTAGTAGAAAGGTCTTTTGATGACATTATGTAGAATTCTATCTTGCTTCTTTTCAACCAAGCTCATGTTTCTGGATATACATGTTTAGCCATCTATGCATAATTCCTTCTTCTTCTCATGGATAGTTTATTGTATTTCATTATAAATTCATTCTTGTATATGATATGCTTTTTACCTCAAAGGAAACTGGTTTAGAGTTTGTGCTTGGTTCACATGGAAGGCAAAGAGAAACTCATTTTAGGCTCATTTATTCTCAGCATTAAGACGCTAAGCCACACCATTTTTGAATATTACAGCTATCTTCACCTGAAAAGAGACAATTGCTTCTGCATCTGTGGTTAATGCTAATTAATGGTTCATCATAAACAACTTATACTATATACATACTTTGCCCCCAAATAAACTTTTACCCATTTTTAGGAATGGAAAAAAAAAAAAAAAGAAAAAAGCCAAGCTTCAGGGAAGATAAGTTCTTGAAATCTGACAGTTTCCAGATAATGTCAGAATATGATTGCAAGAAAAATAATATGAAATGTACATTAACATAAATCTATAACTGCTCAACTTGATGAAAAATATCACCATAAAATTCTGCCATTACTGAACCACGCAATATGTTTTTCTCTATGACATTTTGTGAGAATGAATAAATTATCTGAGAATGTGTTTGCATCAAAAATACAGAATTTTATAATAAACACATAAATCATTTAAACATTTTCCAGCAAGATGCCTGATCCAAAAAAATGGGGGTATTCATATTACTTTCCCCCTTTTCAGCTCCTTTCTCTGTACAGTACCTTAGAGCTCTGGGTGGTAATACAAAACCATCAATTATGGAAGTGCAGGAAAAGAAGACATAAAGAAATAACTCTTATTGAAGAAGTTTTCCATGCAACCTACAAACTCAACTCCTGTGAGTCTTGCTTTCACTGAGGTCATCTCTGCAGTTATGATTTCAGTTTACACTGGGGTCTACTTTTAAAAAAGTCATATTTTATAGCCATGGTGCTTGGATATCAGCCAACAACCCTTATAAAATTAACAGCACTAACTTAGCTCTGAAAGATGTGTCTTTCAGGTACTTCCGGAGGAATTTCTTTGCTCTTTTTTTATTTTGGGTAATTAATTTCACATAAAAAAAAGCATGATCGCCTTTTTGCTTAGGTTACCAGGAAGCTCAGAGAAAAACTAGCAGTTGTAATAGAATGTAGTGATGTGTGCCTGAGCACCCTGAATTTTATCTTTACCTTAGTCTTACAGTCTATCTAGATACTTCCTACGATTTAAAAAATTTTTCTTCCATTTTACCATGCAAGTTTTTGTTGACTACTCCAAATATTTGTAAGCTGAGGCAAAGTGTAGATGAATATATGGATGAAGAGTTGTGATGTTGGGATTTATAATAAGAAATATATATTTGGTCTTCGTCCCTGTGTCTGGCACAGAGGTCCTAAATCCCCTGGAATTTCATAGTGATGAGAGCTATCAAGGTGTCTTTTGTTATGTTAAGGAGGTGACTTTTGGACTCCATCTAATGATGGGGAGTGGCTGTCAGTGGTGCCTAGCCGAGGACCACGGGATCAAAGGGTTAGAACTTACAGTCCCCTACGTCTACCCCCCTCCCCCACAGGGAGAGGAGAGTGGCTTGAGATTGAGTTCAATCCACAATGGCCAATGATTTAATCAACCATGACTATGTAATGAAGCCTCTACAAAACCCCCAAAGTTTGGAGTTTGAGAGATTCAGGAAGCATGGAAGATCCCTGCCCTTTCCCCATACCTCCCCTTATATATCTCTTCCATCTGGCTGTTCCCGAGTTATATCCTTTTACAATAAACTGGTAATTTAATAAGTAAAATGTTTCTCTGAGTTCTGTGAGCCACTCTAACAAATTAATCGAACCTAAGGAGGGAGTGGTCGGAACCTCCAATCTATAGAAACATAGGTGACAATCTGGGCTTGTGACTGGCATCTGAAGTGGTGGTGAGGTACGATCTTGTAGGACTGAGCCCTTAACTTGTGGAATTTGGTGCTGTCTCTGGGTGGATAGTGTGAGAATTGGGTTGAATTGTAGGATACCCAGCTGGTATCCAGAGAATTGCTTGATGGTGTGTGGGTGGAAACTGCCCCCCTGCATATGTTGGAATTGGAATTAGAACCATCCTGATAGTCACACAGACATATTAATATATGTAGAATAGTGGTCAAAGAAGATTCTGCAATCAAAGAAATGAAGGTGCATGTCTATAGTGAACTATTAAAAAAAGAGGGGAATTGTGAAATCCATTTCTTGTCTGCTTTCTCCCCAGGACTCATTTCTCAATAAATTGCCTATAAAGCTTCTATTAGGACCTAGGACATTTATATATCAAATGATTATGATCTGCTCTGGGATGCCTCTGTGCTCTGGTCCTTTTCTCTGTCAAGAGGCATGAAAAAACTTCCTCTGAATAATTCATGTGGTCTTCTAAGGACTAAAATACATCAGTTAATGGAGAAAAGCTCTGAATCAAGTGCTGTGTGCATCGAAGGCATTTCCATGTTTAAGGACTAAAGAGGCACTGATAGGAAATCCCCCCTATTTTGAGGGGTTTAGGAGTGGTCTAGAGGGACGATAGACAGGGATCTGTCAGGCTGTGCAGGATGGAGAGGAGAGATGGAGTAGGGAACAGCTCTTGTTTCCTGCCTCTGCTAATTCAATTGAATTGATGAGTCATAAAAGCCCTGCCCACTTCACATTTCAAGAGGAGGGAAGTAAGACTCAGAAAGGTTAGGTGCCTTACTTAAGGTAATACAGCCAGGGAGTAGTAGAGCCTGGGCTTTGGCTCCTCTCATTGCTCCTTCCACCTTGCTTCCCTTCCCTTTGCTTCCACCATATCTTCCCTTTGCGCCTCCAGGTCCACTGTTCACCTTGTCTACCCTGCTCCACCGCTCTCTCCATCCTGGGAGACCAACCAGTCCATGCAGGCTACCTTGCCCCATGGTTTCAGGTTGGGTTCAGCCATTGGGAAATCCAAACAGGAGATCAGAGGAAGGTTGGAGAGGGAGGTTGGGGCATGTATTCCCTTGACTCCCACCCTGGGAGGTCCACATGGGCTGGTGGTGTTCCTCGGCCAATGGTCACTGCTCCTCTCAAGGTGGTGAGCTCCTTCTGGTTTTCTGTAGCTGTCCCCTCATCCTTTTGGGCTTAAGGGTGGTGACAGCACCACTGCTGTTGGCCCCAGTTTCTGCATCACTCCTCATTCTTCTCCTACACCTCACACACCTTAGTCAATAGTTCCTTTGTAAATAAACCTCCTTAAATTATCCTAATTTGGGTGTGTGCCATCTGTTTCCTCTTAGGACCCTAACTATTACACTTTCCCATTAAAGAAAATGTGACGTTAATACTATGTTATAGAATATAGCATCAGACACATAAAAGTTGAATTCGATGCTTCAGTTACTGGGAAATGTAAATCATGGGATTGTCATCTTTTCTAACTGAACATTGTAAGAGAATATGGGGACATTGGGGGAAATGATGAGAGAAGCTATAACGTATAGGATCCAATTAAGTTTCTTTGGCTGTCCTCCATTTGTGCTTCTAGCACTACTGAAATTGATTATTTCCTTTCAGGTTCTTACCTGTATCTTTATCTCCAAATTGAGTTGCTTTGCCTGAAGCTTTAAAATCTATTTTCATGTTAATTAATCAGCATTTTAAAATTAGATTTCTATCTTGCAATTTTACAGAGGGGTATGCTTGGAGAAATAACTTAGTTATATATCTGATGCAACCCATATGTTTCAAAACAATTTCTTTCCCAAATTGCACAACATGGAATATGACTTTTCACGATCAATTTCTTCATAAATAAGGTAAGGTGATAAAAAGGCATAAGATGTGAGAGACTCTTTCCAAAATTAGTTATTTCATGAAGGTTAATTCAATAGATAACCTTGTTGAAGAAATCTGTGACCACAGACAAAAATGTAAGAGGATCTTGGAAGCAAAGAAAGATACAAATATACTTATATTTCAAACTTTGTGATTTGACTTTACCTTTAACATGTTGGCTTCTGATATCCCTGAAAATGGGTTGTTCCACCTGTAGAAGACAACGTGGCACCATTATTTCTTAAATTGTGACTATACCATCTCATGACCTGCCACTCAGTATATAACTGTAATCTGATGATTCCCAAGGATAAAGGCATAAGTCCCTGGACTCATCATTCTTATAGATCACCCTATGAGTATGGGAGGCGATCAGTCAATATGTGTAAATATGTGTAAATACATGTACCACTGTGCCAGCAATGAGGATAGTGGCCTCAGGTGGTAATTTGGCATAAAAATACTTGGTTTGGGATGAAATTGAGATCCAATCCAATCTTATTGCTGTGAAACTTTGGAAAAGCATTTACCATATTATGAGCCTTAGATTTTTCATCTTTTTAATAGGGAAAATATTTAGTCAATTCATGTCATTGAATTATTGTGAAGATCAACATACATGATCAAGTCCATGAAAGCGATGGAGCAGGCAGATCAGAGTGTGGCCTCATGTGGACGCCCGTGTTGGGATTTCACCTCCATCATGTGCTGGCTATGAGAACATGGCCAGTCATTTAACCTTCTAAGCCTCAGTTTCCTCATCTGTGAAATGGAGGTAACAAAAGAACTGATACCTCACAAGGGTGGCAGGGCTACATGAGACAGGCAATGTGCCTAGAACAGGGAATGACACAAATGAAGCTGAATAATTGTTAGCTGTCATTATTAATAGTATTAAAGGTGTTGCTGAACTATTAAGGGCTGGCTGTACAATCATTAGGCATGAGAGTGAAGAAGATGATAGAGACCTCCTAATGATGCCCAATGACTTTGAAAGCCTTTAAGCCTAGATCAGTATTGGGGTCTATGATGGTTAGTTTTATGTGTCAAATTGACAGGGTCATAGGGTATCCAGATATTTGATTAAACATTATTTCTCGGCGTGTCTGTGAAAGTGATTCCAGATGAGATTAGAATTTGGATCAGTAGACTGAGTAAGGCATATTGCCCTCCCCAATGCCGGTGGGCATCATTCAGTCCATTGAGGGCCTGAATAGAATAAAAAAGCAGGGGAAAGGAGAATTTGATCTCTCCGCCTGACTGTTGACCAGGGACGATGGTCTTCTCCTGCCCTCGATGACTGAGATTTACATCATTGGTTCTCTTGGTGCTCAGGCCTTTGGACTCAGGCTGGAACTTATGCTACTGACTTTCCTGGGTCCCCAGCTTTCAGATGGCGGATTGTGGGACTGAGCCTCCATAATCACTAATTTATTTATATGTATGTGTGTGTGCATATATGTCTATGGCTATATATGTCTATATGTTTCTGTCTTTCTATCGTATCTATACTATCATCTATCTATCTATCACCTATCTATCTATCTCTATCTATCTATCTATCTATCTATCTATCTATCTATCTATCTACCTATCTATCATCTACCGCCTATGTTTCTAGAGAACCCTGACTAATAGAGAGTCTTAGTGTTACACTTTATTGGTGCCAAGTTGAGTTGGCCAAGGTGGATGGGGAGGAAGGGTCACTGAACGCCCTGTTACCTCATGTCTTAATGTTCTACGTCCACCTCTTCCTCTGTGGAACATTGAAACACCTTATTTATGCTTGGAAAGTGGTGGCTCTTCTGCTGACCAAGTTAGTCAAGACTTGAATGTGGTTTGGGTTTGCTGTCGTTACCGCTTCCTTCATCACACCATCAACTTCCAACTCCTCCAGGGTATGGAGCCTGGTGTGCTGGGTTTTTATTTTATTTTATTTTATTTTTTTATAGTAGCTTTTTTTTAAACATCTTTATTGGAGTTTTGCAAAGTTCTTGTTGCATCCTCAGCTTTCAGCCTTCCCTGTGCACCTGCCCTGCAGAGCGGGTCTCTCCCAATGCTCTTGCCCACCTGCCATTGCTAGCCTGGAGCAAGAGAGGTTCTCCATTGTCTCTGTCTCAGCTGGGCCGTGCGTGATTAGGGTATTAGGGATGGGGCTTCCTTAGTGTTTCTGTTCTTTTCCCCTTTGGTGGCCAATGTCCATTTTCCCTTTTGAACATTTGGATCCATTTGGATCTTTCGCATGAGTTTCTTTGCATTGCATCTTCCCCAGAGGGAGGTACCCTCTGATGATATTAGCATAGGATCCCGGGCCTAGAAATATTTCCTGCCCCTCCCCCAGGGCTACTTCCGTTTTTCTATCAAATAAATATTTACTAGTGCCTACTTTATACCTGTATCAATGCTGGATTATGAGGGAACAAAGAGGAATAAGAACTTGGATGGTGAAGGAAGACTCAGACATGCATGCAGTTCTGAGTTTACAACATATTATAACACAGGTTTAATTATAACAGAAGTTTTTCAGCCTCAGCATCCTTGAGAGTTGGGGCTGGCTAATCCTCTGCTGTGAGGGCTGCCCCGTGCTTTTGCAGTATACTGAACGGCACCCCCGCCCTCCACCCAGTACGTGTCAGTAGCACTCCCCAAGTCTTGACAACCAAAAGTGTCTCCAGGCATTGTGAATGACCACTAGGGGTCAAAATGGTCTCGGATCAGAACTACTCATTACAGTGCACTGTGTTACTGATGTCAAAGGCTGCTTTGCATTGCTTCCTCCAGAAGGCTTCTTAAAAGTCTCTGGCTGGACCAAGTGATGCAGCTCCCTGCTCTTTGCACCCTGTGTCGCTTCTGTCTTAACGCTTTGTATTACATCAAAACTGCCTGTTTGGGCCAATGCCTCCTCCATTAGACTGTGGGCATTGGCTCATGTTTTTTTTTTTAAATAAATTTATTTATTTATTTTAGCTGTGTTGGGTCTTCATTTCTGTGCGAGGGCTTTCTCTAGTTGCGGCAAGCGGGGGTCACTCTTCATCGTGGTGCGCGGGCCTCTCTTGTTGCGGAGCACAGGCTCCAGACGCACAGGCTCAGTAGTTGTGGCTCACGGGCCCAGTTGCTCCCCGGCATGTGGGATCTTCCCAGACCAGGGCTCGAACCCGTGTCCCCTGCATTGGCAGGCAGATTCTCAACCACTGCGCCACCAGGGAAGCCCTTGGCTCATGTTTTTTTATCCCCATTGTTGAGCATAGCGCTTTGTACACAGCAAGCGCTCAATAAATGAAAAGATGGACAGTGGTCTAGTGATTTAAGACAGTTGTAACCAGTCTAAGGCATCATCGTAAGAACTGGCCGCTGTAAGGATTGTTGAAGATCCATTTCACAGATAGTTTAATCTCAACATAAATGTGCAAAACAGATTATAATTAACTCCTGAGAATGAGGTTATAATAAAAAGAATCTGCTTACCATAAAAACTTGATTATTCAAATATTGATTATAAAAGCAAAATTCCTTTTTTATCTGAATCGAGGCCAAGTCCTTATTTAATTAATTTATAAGACAACTTCCCTCCTGGCCAAAATTGTGCTCAAGTCTCCCATATCCTTTTCTCACAAGATTTCACTTGACTTAATATGTTGAGATTATAGTTCCACTTGCAAAGTGACCTAACTAAAAGAAGAAATGTACAACAGAAAGCTACAAAGATAATATGAAAGGATATAAAGTAATAAAAATGGAGACAAATTCTGGCATAGTTGTTTTAAAAAAAATCAAATAAGAATTATTATTTTTTAAAAAAGCATTCTTCTCATGAAGGTTTACTTACATGGAAAGGGGGATTATCAGTGATTTTTAGGGAAAGAAAAGCTTAACTTTTTAGGTCAGAATTTTCTACTCTATAACCAGACAAGAACTTGTGTCTTTAGCCTCTGGCCCAATGACTCTAAAATTCCTATTGTTCCCTGAATATGCTTCATGCTTTAGTGATGAGAGCCCTGAAATGTCCTCCTCCCTGTCAAACAGCCCCCTGTGGGGCTGCCCCAGTTTCACATCTTGGGAATAGTAGCAAATATTCACGTGACAACTTTGAGGAACAGACTGGAAAAGGGTTCCATGTGAATAGAAATCGAACTGGGAAAGAAGACTGTGTCCCTTTTCCTATTAATATTTCAAGCTATTCATATTTCAAGGTTCAGATCAAACGACTGAGAGTTTGTTTGTTCATTTCTATCCAATTAGCCCATATCTGTTGAAAACTTCTTACATAAAGGCACTGTGCTGGGTACTGGGGCTAAAATGGTCCCTGTCCTCATGGAGGTGTCATTTAGTAATGGATTGCTTTGTGCCAGGCACTGTGTTTTGTATGTATTATCATAAAGCTATGAGATTTTATAGCTAAGACAGTAAAGGCTCAGAGAAGGTAAGTATTGGAGCCGTTAAAATAGGGATTATAACGTTTGTCTTGCAAGGTCATTTTAAGGATTAAATGTCATTCATTCATTCATTTATTGCCATCTATCCTCCAAAAGACCTTCCCTGACTGCCCTGCTTTCATTATTTTTTCAAAGCACTCATCACTTGACATATTGTCTTTGTATCTATTATTTATCTATTTATTTATCACAGGCTTCCTCCCACTAGATGTAAGTTTCATGAGAGCAGGGCCTTGGTGGTTTACTGATGCCTATAATTTTGTCTGGTCCATGGCAGGTACCCAACACATATGTCTTGAGTGAATTTGTTGAGTGAATGATTCAGGTGTTTAGCTTGGTGTCTGTGTAAAGAAGAAGTGTTCAGTATTTTATCCCTCATCTTGCTCTCCCAATCTCTCTTGGCTGTGTTCTGTGTAAATGACATTATTTGGTAAAATTTGTAGTTTCCTTTTCTTGTCAATATTTAACAGAAACCCTCAAGTTAAATAGGTAAACTATTTGAACAGATAATGCACAAGGAAGATGTGTTATAAATATTCAAAAGCATGTTCACACTCACTAATAAATGTGCTACAGATTTAAAAAAAGAACAGTGAAATCTCTTTTTTGTTTTTTTAAATTATGATTAAAAATGTAATATCCAGTTTTGGTGAGAATTCTATGAGGTGGAAATTCCAACATAGGGCTTCCGGGAGGGTAAATTGAAATGATTTTTCAGGAAGAAATTTTACAATATGTATTAAAAGCATTGAAAATGTTTTCACTCAATGGTCAAGTAAAATAATTAAAAATCTTATAGTGGGGAGTGATGTATCTGTAAAGATTATGCTTATTAATGCTTGTTTTGTCACATGGGAGATTGTTTTATGACTGAAAGTTAATGTGAAAAGGAAAGAAAACTGGTATATACTATACAATAAAGACTCCCTTGCATGAAACATATCAGCATAGAAAACATTGACATGAAATGTACCCAAAATGTTATGACTGATAGCCCTGCAACCCCAGGGATGATTAATTTGTATTTTATGCATTTCTGCATTAAGAAAATTAAACATTAGCAAAAGTGTTATTACAAATAAAATTCTATATGTGTTTAGAGCATTTACATTTACAAGATATTTTCATAAGATTATCTTTTGTGGTCTCAACAGCTTTTTGAAGTAAGCATGGCAGAGATTTTTATTCTTATTTTTTAGATGGGTTTACAAAGAGGCTCAGAGAGGTTGTTTGACTTACTGTTGTCCCTTGGTATCTGTAGGGGATTGGTTTCAGGAACCCCCATGAATATAAAAATCTGTGGATGCTCAAGTCCTTTATATGAAATAGCATAGTATTTGGAAATAACCTACGCACATACTCCTGTATACAGTTGACCCATGAACAACATGAGTTTGAACTGTGTGGGTCCACTTATCCTTGGATTTTTTTCACTAAGTACGTACTATGGTACTACTCATCCTTGGTTGGTTGAATCATCTCTAGATTACTTATAATACAGAATACAATGTAAATGCTATGTTAATAGTTGTAAATACAATGTATATACTATGTAAATAGTTGCTGGCATGTGGCAAATTCAAGTTTTCCTTTTTGGAACTTTGTGGAATTTTTTTTTTTTTTAATCCTTGGTTGAATCTGCAGATGGGGAACTGGCAGATATGGAAGGCTGACTGTACTTATTACCACATAATTAGCAGTTGGAATCTTTGGGCCTAAAATCTGGGCAAAATGATGTTATTATCAAAAAGCTTTGAGTTTAAATTCTGCTTCCGGAGAACAGGATGAGCATTAGATGAGATGCAAGGGAAAGCCTGATGCCTGGCTCACAGCAAATCTTCAACAGATGTTCTTCTCCCTTCTAGGCTTATTCTACAGGACCATGATCCCGCCAGTCTAATCCCCTGCACCTCACTGAGCTTGACCTGCTCATCACCTAACAAGATGCCTTGGGAATGAGAGATGGGGAAGCTCTTGGCTGCTAGGATGTCCCCTCCATATGTTTATGGTCAAGGCTTTACTCACTTCTTCCAGCCTCATCCGGGTTGGCCTGTCTGTGGGGATAGAGGTCTTGGCATCTAAGGAAAGGGGCGTGTCCATCACACCCTTGAAATAACGTGTATCTGTGAGAAGAGAAAAAATTTAAGGTCATACTTTACATGGCTCAGAATATTATAATTTATAAACTATTTGCCTATCTACAAACTCATTGGGTCATCACAATATAGGTATGAGGCAAGTAATTCTACTTCCACTTAATGGATGAAGAGACTGAGCTTCAAAGAGAAGTCACTCCTCTTGGTCCATACATGTAAATGTCAAAGTCTGGACATGAACATCCTTCATTCTCTTATCCACTTGGAGAATTCTACTCATCTGTCAAGGCTTGGGCTGCATCATGCCCTTCGAAAATCTTCCTAGACACCTGCACACCACCCCTGGCTCTCTTTTCCATGTCATATACTTAACATATGCTTAATTATATACTTAACATAATTATATACATTATCTACTTAACTTATTCTATCATACTTATCTGTTTATCTATCTTTCTGCCATTAGATTGTGACCTTCCTGAGAACATGGATTATGCTTTATCTTTATGTCACTTGATCAATCTTAACGTGATAACTGGCACACTGTAGATACTCAGTAAATGCTTGCTGAGTAAATGAAGAAAGGAATATCATTATTATTTACAAGGTGATTCTCCCCAGTAGATTCATTTCAGTAGATCAGGCTCTCAGAAATCACAAATGCTTTCTCTTTTCCCTTACATCAGTGTGCTTTACCTAAGGTTCAGAGAACTTGCTGGAGCTGCCCAAAGCACCCCAGTTAGAAAGAGGCAAAGGTGGATTTGTAATAAGGTCTTCTTTCTCTTAAAAAGCTTGGCTTTGCTGCCATGCCCTAGTGCCACTCATATGCTGGTTACTGGCAAAACATATCAGCCATATTAAAAAGTCTTCCCTTTTACTGTAATCTCCTCTATGCAAACTTTGTCTTAACAGGGATGTTGCCCACATTCCTGCTGGTCAATCTTCTGTCATGCTCATCAGGACTTAAGATGAGCATCATGATAATAATAACCAATAGTCATAGAGCTCTGACTCTGTGTTAAGTCCTCTGGTGAGAACTCAGCATGCATCATACATGTGATCTTCAAAAAACACTCTGGGGGTAAGTTCTGTTATTAGGAACCCTGTTTTCTGATAGAGAAAATGATTTTTAGATGCTTGCTCAAGGTCACACAGCTAATAAGACATAGAAGCATGATTTTAAACTAGAGCTGTTTAATTCAGAACCTGCAGCTTTAGTTGCTATGCATTATTGCATCATGGACATGCATTTTCAGATTTCAGCCCCCAAATGTTACCCGCATATTCAGATTCCTTTATAGGCCTGGCTGGTAAAATTTTCACTGATTGCCGTGCTTCTACCATATGAAGCTCAGGGTCTTCATAGTCCTCATCTGTGTGGTCTTTTTCTCCATCGAGGACTGCTGCTAATTTCCTCCCCTAAGGAGGGAACATTTGAGTGAGTCAAGGAAAGGTACAATAATGACAAAGATTATAGACTACCATGCTAGCTAGGGGAGTAATATCGATTCTCTTAGCTTGGAGTTAAAGATTTAAGAGTCTGGGGTCTGAAGCAGTTAAATTCTTGTAGTAGGCAGAATTCTAACGATATCCCTAGAATGATATCAGCATTATCGTGGTGTGAGACACTCCCTTTGTCTCCTCCCTTCAATCTACAACTAGTAAAACATCCATAACTCAACAAAGGTTCCTCTGCCCAAGACACCAGGACTCCAGAGAGACTCACATGTTTGTACATCTGAAGGTAGGTAGATCGGAATACATAGAGAGGAATACATAGAGGTGGTGCCCATAATCCTGACCCCCAGAAAACCTGGTGGCAGCAGCAGAGGTGGTACACGACTCTTATTTCCTGGCTACATTGGTGCCCATGGCCACAAGGAACTGGGCAGCAGCAGCAGCAGGACCTGCAAACTCCAGGTGTGCCTGTGATTCTGGCACCCCCTGCCCGTGGCTCCCCATCCCTTGCTACAGTAGCATTGCTGATAACCCAAGCAACACTGGACATGAAGATGCCAGTAGGAGCAGTGACATTGACATCAGCAAGGCACCAATGATCCCAGAGGCATAAGCAGCAATGACAAGGGCACCAGCGAAAACTCTGGTAGAGGCAGTGGAGGGTGGAAACTGCTGATTCTCAAATAGAGCCAGAGGCAGCTCAGAGAAGAAAAAACAAAAACGTGCTATAGCAGCACCTACTGAAAAACAAAAGAAAGGTCTCTAATTACCAATCTGTGGAACTGTTAGAATCAAAGTAAACAAAGCTTTACCTAAACAAAAGAGGTGTTTGCTACTTCAAATGCACTGGTAGAGGAACAACTCATCAAGCACCATGAAGAACCATGGTAACACAGTATCACAAAATGAATAGGACAATTATCCAGAAACCAAATTTAAGTCACAGGAGACTAACTGATAGTTAGATCAGTGATCTAACTGATAGAGTTAAAAATAGCTGTCATGAGGAAACTCAACAAGCCATAAGAAAACTCAGAAAGCAATTCAATGAGCTCAGGAATAAAACCAATGACAGAAGGAATACTTTACCAAAGAGACTAAAACTCTAAAAAATAATCAAACAGAAATACTGGAGCTTGAGAACTCAATAAATGAGATGAAGAATGCATTAGAAAGAATTGGAAATAGAGCAGATAATGTGGAAGAGAGAATCAGTGAGCTCAAAGATAGAAATTTAAAAATGATTCAGGTAGAAGAGGAGAGAGAACTAAGATTTTTTTTAAAAATGAAGAAATTCTATAAGAACTATCTGATTCCATCAGAAAAAAGCACCATAAGAATAGCAGGTATACCAGAAAAGGAAGAGAGGGAGACAGGAGTAGAGAGCTTATTTAAAAAAATAATAGCTGAGAACTTCCCAAACCTGAGGAAGGAACTGGATATACAAGTCCACGAAGCTAACAGAACACCTAATTATCTTAATGCAAAAAGACCTTCTCCAAGACATATTATATTAAAACTGTCAAAAGTCAATGATAAAGAAAGAGTATTAAAGGCAGTCAGGGAAAAAAAAGACAGTAACCTACAAAGGTACTCCCATTAGGCTATCAGCAGATTTCTCAGCAGAAACTCTGTAGGCCAGGAGAGAAAGGAATGACATACACAAAATACTGAAAGATTAAAAACTGTGAGCCAAGAATACTCTATCCAGCAAAGTTATCTTTCAGATATAAAGGAGAAATAAAGGCTTTCCCAGACAAATAAAACCTGAGGGAGTTCATCAGCACTAGACCTGCCTTACAAGAAATGTTGAAAGGAGCTCTTCTACTTGAAATAAAAAGATAAAAATATACAAAACTTTGAGTAATGTGATAAATAGAGAATCAGAAAATTGTAACTCTAAATCAGAATAGGTTGTTAAACACTTAATTATAGCATAAAGGTTAAAGGAAAAAACATTAAAAATAACTATAGCTACTTAAATTTGGTAATGAACTCACAACATAAAAAGGGATGTTTTTGTGGCAACAAAAATATGAGAGGGAGAAGAAAAGGATACAATCTGTATAGACAAATGAACATAAGACTAAACAACATGTTACTGAACAAATATTGGGTTAATGGAAAAATTCAAAGGCGAAATAAAAAACACATGAGGACAAATAAAAATGGAAATATGACATACCAAAACCTATGCATGCAGCCAAAGCACTACTAAGAGGGAAGGTAGCAATACAGGCCAACCTCAAGAAATAAGAAAAATCTTGAATAAATAATATAACCTTATACATAAAATAGCTAGAAAAAGAAGAGAACACAAAGCCCAAAGTCAGTAGAAGGAAGAAAATAATTAAAAATAGAGCAGAAGTAAATGAAATAGAGAAAAAAAAACAACAGAAGAAGATGAATGAAACTAAGACCTGGTTCTTTGAAAAGATAAATAAAATGGGCAAACCTTTAGCTAGACATACTAAGAAAAAATGAGAAGGCTTAAATAAATAAAATCTGAAACAAAAGAGAAGTTACAACAAAATACCACAGAAATACAAAAGATTATAAGAGACTACTATGAATAGCTATATGCCAACAAATTGGATAACCGAAATGAAATGGATGTAAATTCTTAGAATTATATAACCTTCCAAGACTGAATCATGAAGAACTAGATTTTCTGAATAGACTGATCCCTAGTAAGGAGATTGAAGCAGTAATCAAAAACCTTTCAAAAACAAAAGTCCAGGAGACATTCAAGATGGTGGAGGAGTAAGACGTGGGGATCAGTTTCCTCCCCACAAATACATCAGAAATACATCTATACATGGAACAACTCCTACAGAACACCTACTGAACACTGGCAGAAGACCTCAGACTTCCCAAAAAATATATATATATATTTTCCTTTTCCTCTTTTTGTGAGTGTGTATGTGTATGCTTCTTTGTGTGATTTTGTCTGTATAGCTTTGCTTTTACCATTTGTCTTAGAGTTCTGTCTGTCGTTTTTTCTTTTTTTGTATAGTTTTTAGCACTTGTTACCATTGGTAGACATATTTTTTGGTTTGGTTGCTCTCTTCTTTCTTTCTTTTTTAAATTACTTTTAAATTTTTAAAATTTTTAATAATTTAAAAATTCTTTACTTTAATAACTATTTTATTTTATTATATTTATTTTTTCTTTCTTTCTTTCTTCTTTCTTTCTTTCTTTCTTTCTTTCTTTCTTTCTTTCTTCTTTTTTTCTCACTTTTCTTCTGAGCTGTGTGGCTGACAGGGTCTTGATGCTCTGGCCAGGTGTCAGGCCTGAGCCTCTGAGGTGGGAGAGCTGAGTTCAGGACATTGGTCCACCAGAGACCTCATGGCTCCATGTAATATCAAACGGCGAAAGCGCTCCCAGAGATCTCCATCTCAACGCTAAGACCCAACTCCACTCAACGAGCAGCAAGTTACAGTGCTGGACAGCTTATGCCAAAAAAACTAGCAAGACAGGAATGCAATCCCACCCATTATCAGAGAGGCTGCCTCAAATCATATTAAGGTCACAGACACCCCAAACCACACAACCAGATGAGGTCCTGCCCACCAGAAAGACAAGATCCAGCCTCATCCACCAGAACACAGGCACCAGTCCCCTCCACCAGGAAGCCTACACACCCACTGAATCAACCTCACCCACTGGGGGCAGACACCACCAACAACGGGAACTACGGACCTGCAGCCTGCGAAAAGGAGACCCCAAACACAGTAAGTTAAGGAAAATGAGAAGACAGAGAAATACACAGCAGATGAAGGAGCAAGGTAAAAACCCACCAGACCAAACAAATGAAGAGGAAATAGGCAGTCTACCTGAAAAAGAATTCAGAGTAATGATAGTAAAGATGATCCAAAATCTTGGAAATAGAATGGAGAAAATACAAGAAACGTTTACCAAGGACCTAGAAGAACCAAAGAGCAAACAAACAATGATGAACAACACAATAAATGAAATCAAGAATTCTCTAGAAGGAATCAATAGCAGAATAACTGAGGCAGAAGAATGGATAAGAGACCTGGAAGATAAAATAGTGGGAATAATTAGTACAGAGCAGAATAAAGAAAAAAGTATGAAAAGAATTGAGACAGTATCAGAGACACCTGGGACAACATTAAACACACCAACATTCGAATGATAGGGGTCCCAGAAGAAGAAGAGAAAAAGAAAGGGTCTGAGAAAATATTTGAAGAGATTATAGTTGAAAACTTCCTTAATATGGGAAAGGAAATAGTCAATCAAGTCCAGGAAGCACAGAGAGTCCCATACAGGATAAATCCAAGGAGAAACATGCCAAGACACATATTAATCAAACTATCAAAAATTAAATACAAAGAAAAATATTAAAAGCAGCAAGGGAAAAGCAAGAAATAACATACAAAGAAATCCCCATAAGGTTAACAGCTGATCTTTCAGCGGAAACTCTGCAAACCAGAAGGGAGTGGCAGGACATATTTAAAGTGGTGAAAGGGAAAAACCTACAACCAAGATTACTCTACCCAGCAAGGATCTCATTCAGATTTGACGGAGAAATTAAAACCTTTACAGACAAGCAAAAGTTAAGAGAATTCAGCACCACCAAACCAGCTTTATAACAAATGCTAAAGCAACTTCTCTAGGCAAGAAACACAAGAGAAGGAAAAGACCTACAAAAACAAACCCAAAACAATTAAGAAAATGGTAATAGGAACATACATATTGATAACTACCTTAAATGTAAATGGATTAAATGCTCCAACCAAAAGACATAGACTGGCTGAATGGATACAAAAACAAGACCCATATATATGCTGTCTACAGGAGACACACTTCAGACCTAGGGACCCATACAGACTGAAAGTGAGGGGATGGAAAAAGATATTCCATGCAAATGGAAATCAAAAGAAAGCTGGAGTAGCAATTCTCATATCAGACAAAATAGACTTTAAAATAAAGACTATTACAAGGAGCAAAGAAGGCCACTACATAATGATCAAGGGATGAATCCAAGAAGGCAATATAACAATTGTAAATATTTATTCACCCAACATAGGTGCACCTCAATACGTAAGGCAAATGCTAACAGCCATACAAGGGGAAATCGACAGTACCACAATCATAGTAGGGGACTTTAACACCCCACTTTTCCCAATGGACAGATCATCCAAAATGAAAATAAATAAGGAAACACAAGCTTTAAATGATACATTAAACAAGATGGACTTAATTGATATTTATAGGACATTCCATCCAAAAAGAACAGAATACACTTTCTTCTCAAGTGTTCATGGAACATTCTCCAGGATAGATCCTATCTTGGGTCACAAATCAAGCCTTGGTAAATTTAAGACAACTGAAATCATATCAAGCATCTTTTCTGACCACAACACTATAAGAGTAGATATCAATTACAGGAAAAAATCTGTAGGAAAACTACTAAATAACCAAGAGATCACTGAAGAAATCAAAGAGGAAATAAAAAAATACCTAGAAACAAATGACAATGAAAACACAATGACCGAAAACCTATGGGATGCAGCAAAAGCAGTTCTAAGAGGGAAGTTTATAGCAATACAATCCTATCTTAAGAAGCAAGAAACATCTCAAATAAACAACCTAACCTTACACCTAAAGCAATTAGACAAAGAAGAACAAAAAAACCCCAAAGTTAGCAGAAGGAAAGACATCATAAAGATCAGATCAGAAATAAATGAAAAAGAAATGAAGGAAACAATAGCAAAGATCAATAAAACTAAAAGCTGGTTCTTTGAGAAGATAAACAAAATTGATAAACCATTAGCCAGACTTATCAAGAAAAAAAGGGAGAAGACACAAATCAGTAGAATTAGAAATGAAAAAGGAGATGTAAAAACTGACACTGCAGAAATACAAAGGATCATGAGAGATTACCACAAGCAACTATATGCCAATGCAATGGACAACCTGGAAGAAATGGACAAATTCTCAGAAAAGCACAACCTTCTGAGACTGAAGCAGGAAGAAATAGAAAATATAAACAGACCAATCACAAGCACTGAAATTGAGACTGTGATTAAAAATCTTCTGACAAACAAAAGCCCAGGACCAGATGGCTTCACAGGCAAATTCTGTCAAACATTTGGAGAAGAGCTGACACTTATCCTTCTCAAACTCTTCCAGAATATAGCAGAGGGAGGAACACTCCCAAACTCATTCTACGAGGCCACCATCACCCTGATACTAAAACCAGACAAAGATGTCACAAAGAAAGAAAACTACAGGCCGATACCACTGATGAACATAGATTCAAAAATCCTAAACAAACTACTAGCAAACAGAATCCAACAACACATTAAAAGGATCATACACCATGATGAAGTGGGGTTTATCCTAGGAATGCAAGGAATCTTCAATATATGCAAATCAATCAATGTGATAAACCACATTAACATCTTGAAGGAGAGAAACCACATGATCATCTCAATAGATGCAGAAAAAGCTTTCAACAAAATTTAAAACCCATTTATGATAAAAACCCTCCAGAAAGTAGGCAGAGAGGGACATTACCTCAACATAGTAAAGGCCATTTACTATGTGTGACCAACCCACAGCAAACATTGTTCTCAATGGTGAAAAACTGAAACCATTTCCTCTAAGATCAGGAACAAGACAAGGTTGTCCACTCTCACCACTATTATTCAACATTGTTTTGGAAGTTTTAGCCACAGCAATCAGAGAAGAAAAAGAAATAAAAGAAATCCAAATTGGAAAAGAAGTAAAGCTGTCACTGTTTGCAGATGACATGATACTATATAGGGAGAATCCTAAAGATGCTACCAGAAAACTACTAGAGCTAATCAATGAATTTGGTAAAGTAGCAGGATACAAAATTAATGCACAGAAATCTCTTGCATTCCTATACACTAATGATGAAATATCTGAAAGAGAAATTAAGGAAACACTCCCATTTACCATTGTAACAAAAAGAATAAAATACCTAGGAATAAATCTACCTAAGGAGACAAAAGACTTGTATGCAGAAAACTATAAGACACTGATGAAAGAAATTAAAGATGATACAAACAGATGGAGAGATATACCATGTTCTTGGATTGGAAGAATCAACATTGTGTAAATGACTATACTACCCAAAGCAATCTACAGATTCAATGAAATCCCTATCAAACTACCAATGGCATTTTTCACTGAACTAGAATGAAAATTTTCACAATTTGTATGGAAACACAAAGACCTCGAATAGCCAAAGCAATCTTGAGAAAGAAAAACGGACCTGGAGGAATCAGGCTCCCAGACTTCAGACTATACTACAAAGTTACAGTTTCAAGACAGTATGGTATTGGCACAAAAACACAAATGTAGATCAAAGGAACAGGATAGAAAGCCCAGAGATAAACCCTGACACATATGGTCACCTTATTTCTGATAAAGGAGGCAAGAATATACAATGGAGAAAAGACACGTTCTTAAATAAGTTGTGCCAGGAAAACTGGACAGCTACATGTAAAAGAATGGAATTAGAACACTCCCTAACACCATACAGAAAAGTAAACTCAAAATGTATTCGAGACCTAAAAGTAAAGCCAGACACTGTAATAAAACTCTAAAAGGAAAGCATAGGCAGAACACTCTATGACATAAATCACAGCAAGATCCTTTTTGACCCACCTCCTGGAGAAATAGAGACAAAAATGAAAATAAACAAATGGTACCTAATGAAACTTAAAAGCTTTTGCACAGTAAAGGAAACCATAAAAAGATGAAAAGACAAACCTCAGAATGGGAGAAAATATTTGCAAATGAAGCAACTGACAAAGGATTAATCTCCAAAATTTACAAGCAGCTCGTGCAGCTCAATATCAAAAAAACAAACAACCTAATCCAAAAATGGGCAGAAGACCTAAATAGACATTTCTCCAAAGAAGATATACTGATTGCCAACAAACACATGAAAGGATGCTCAACATCACTAATCATTAGAGAAATGAAAATCAAAACTACAATGAGGTATCACCTCACACTGGTCAGAATGGCCATCATCAAAAAATCTACCAACAATAAATGCTGGAGAGGGTGTGGAGAAAAGGGAACCCTCTTGCACTGTTGGTGGGAATGTAAATTGATACAACCACTATGCCGAACAGTATGGAGGTTCCTTAAAAAATTAGAAATAGAACTACCATATGACCTAACAATCCCACTACTGGCCATATACCCTGAGAAAAGCATACTTCAAAAAGAGTCATGTGCCACAATGTTCACTGCAGCTCTATTTACAATAGATAGGACATGGAAGCAACCTATGTGTCCATCAACATATGAGTGGATAAAGAAGATGTGGCTCATATATACAATGGAATATTACTCAGCCATAAAAAGAAATGAATTTGAGTTATTTGTAGTGAGGTGGATGGACCTCGAGTCTGTCATACAGAGTGAAGTAAGTCAGAAAGAGAAAAACAAATACCATATGCTAACACATATATATGGAATCTAAAAAAAAGTAAAAGGTTCTGAAGAACCTAGGGGCAGGACAGGAATAAAGACGCAGACGTAGAGAATGGACTTGAGGACACGTGGAGGGGGAAGGGTAAGCTGGGACAAAGTGAGAGAGTGGCATGGACATATATACACTACCAAATGTAAAATAGATAGCTAGTGGGAAGCAGCCGCATAGCACAGGGAGATCAGCTCGGTGCTTTGTGACCACCTAGAGGGGTGGGATAGGGAGGGTAGGAGGGAGACACAAGAGGGAGGAGATATGGGGATATATGTATATGTATAGCTGATTCACTTTGTTATAAGGCAGAAACTAACACACCATTGTAAAGCAATTATACTCCAAGAAAGATATTAAAGAAAAAATGAGCAAATCGAATACAACAGTACATTAAAAGGATCATACACCATGATCAAATGAGATTTATTCCAGGGATGCAAGTATAGTTCAATCTGCAAATCAATCAACACGATACACCACATTAAGAAAACGAAGGATAAAAAAATCACATGATGACTTCAATAGATGCAGAAAAGTATTTGACAAGTTTCAACATCTATTTATGATAAAAACTCAATAAAATGAGTATAGGAGGCATATACCTTAACATAATAAAGGTCATGTATGAGAAACCCACAGTTAACATCATACTCAACCAGAAGTGTCTTAACTGAGACCATGAATGTAAAATTTTTAGCAAAATACCTGATGGTCAACACTCAGTAAACACTAGTTGTAAATATTATTATGACTGCTACTGTAATAACAACTACTATTAAAAAAAGCTTGAGATAAGGGAAGGCCACCAATCATGGTTTGTTCTCCTCCCTTTAAAGTCTCTCTAACATTTGTTAAGTACTTTATATGTGTTAGGTGCTTTCTGTACTCTATTTCATTGTATAAGCAGAAATATCTATGAGGTGATTTTACTATAGTGTAGGAACCTGGAATTAGATAGGCTTGAGTTTAAATTTTAGGTCTGCATTATTCTCATTCTCAAATATATTTAGACAAGTGCTTTATTAGTCCCAAGCTTCCAAGTGTATGTCTTTTTTTTTATCATCACTCTATCAAAGCAGTTTGGTAAAAGTAAAGACTAGTTACAGGATGAGTCTGCTTTCCAGGTAAGCAACAGCACAGGGGGGAACTCACCAGGCCCCTCTCTGGAGGACATTTTGGGCTCCACTTTGGCTCAAGGCAACTCTGCTCATTCAATGAAAAGGTATAGAATGCAATTTAGTAAATCTGTGTTCTCCATGGGACAGCATAAAGAAGGAGATGGACCCACTGAAGACAACAATTTTGACTTTCAATGTGCTAGCCCTTGATTTTCCCAAGTGCTTCCTATGGAAAGCAAGGCTTGAGTCTTACATGAACAGAGGAATCAGGCAAGTATTGAAGGGCCCGTTTATACAACGTAAGGAGTTCGGGTGCAGGAGACCAGGGACCGACATAGTGATTTAAGAGCAGGAACAGGTTAGAAGGGGAGAGCTTGGTGACCCAAAGGAAAAATATTACGTCACTGAACACAAAGGTGGAGTAGATACATTTACATATTTGCGTTCATGCTGTGCCCCCGGCAACAGGTCATTATAGCCCTGAAACCCTGCCTACTTGGTCTGGTCTCAGGAGGTAAGCAGGGATCAGACCGGGAGTTCTTGGATGGGAAACCAGGTGAGATTGGTCTGCTTAGCGTCAGCATGGATCCAAGACGGAGTCATCCTATCCTAGATCTAAACTATGAGTCCACTTTATGACCTTGGAGAGGTTACTTAACCTCCCTTACTTCAGTCTGTAAACTGGAGAAGGCTAAAGTTACCTTATTTGGTTGCAGTCAGAGATTAATTGAGCAAATTGTATATGAAGGTTCTGCTTTGGTGCCTGCTCATGACAGGAGCTCAGGACATGTTAGATCCCTTCTCTCTAGTTGACGTGCTGAGTATCAGTGGAGCTGAGTGCCCATGGCAAAGCAAAGATGCTGGGAGGTGCACTCCAGGGGTCTTCACAATTGACCTGGCAAAGCGGGGGAGATGACTGGGTTGTTCTCCTCCAGAACTGCACACAGAAGTGAGTTCTGAGCTGAAGCACCAGTATTTGACTCCTTTGGGATTTGACAGATAGACATTTTTGCAAGGACATCATTTTTATACTATTATGGCAACCAAGACTCCTTAGAGCACAGTCTCTTTGGGAAAGCCTTGGACCTGCTGGAAGAACTGGAGATGTGAGACAGAGCACATCTTTAGTCCTGTCACCTTGCTAGACTTCGTGGGGGCAGGGCACAAAGGGACACCAGCAGGAGCCGCAACCACCACTCCAGGTCTGAAGAGAATCTACATCAGACCCTCAGAATCTTGCCCCCAGGACCAAATATAAATATTTTGGTTTATTTTTTCCAGAAAGAGAAAGGGACAGAGTTTTATTTTAAATATAATGCATTACATCTATTTATCTATTAACCTATCTAGTATCTGTCTACTGTCACTATCAGGGTTCTTACTAAAAGCTCAGTATATATAAGCCTTATACTTTATAAAATATTTTGTGATTGACTGATTGATTCAACATGTGTATGTGTGTGTGAGTGTGTGTCCTGGGATGAAGAGCCATAGCTTTAATTTAATTTTTTAAAAAAACTTATTTATTTATTTATTTTTATTTTTGGCTGTATTGGGTCTTTGTTGCTGCGTGTGGGCTTTCTCTAGTTGTGGTCAGCAGGGGCTACTCTTTGTTGTGGTGCGCGGGCTTATTGCAGTGGCTTCTCTTGTTGCGGAGCACGGGCTCTAGGCGTGTGGGCTTCAGTAGTTGTGGCACGTGGGCTCAGTAGTTGTGGCTCGCGGGCTCTAGAGCGCAGGCTCAGTAGTTGTGGTGCACAGGCTTAGTTGCTCCAAGGCATGTGGGATCTTCCCAAACCAGGGCTTGAACCCATGTCCCTTGCATTGGCAGGTGGATTCTTAACCACTGCGCCACCAGGGAAGTCCAAATTCTTAAAGAAGTCTTTCAAATAGTAAAGAACCAATGATTTTACAGGTAAATCCTGTCTGTCTATCTATCTATCTATCTATCTATCTATCTATCTATCTGTCATCTATTTATCATCTATCTTTATCATTTCTATTTATCCCATTTATCATCTATAGATAAGTTAGTTAAAAGTATTCAAATTATGTACATATAATTTAACAATTAAATTATTTATAGTATTAGATATCTGATTTCATGTTATAAATTTTAAATTTTCTTGTCATTAAACTTCTTTGTAAATATTATTGACTTCATAATATGAATATATCATAATACATTCAATGATTCTTCTATTATTGAATATTTAGCATGATCCTAGTGTGTTGCCATTTAAAATATATTATAAAATATAGATGAGTATTTAAATATTAATCCAAATTTTAGCTTAATTCTTTAAATTCCCAACCATAGAATTATGGGGCCTAAGAAAATGGACATTTTTATATTTGTTAGTTAATATTATGAAATTGCTTTCCAAAGAGTTTCTTGCAATTTAAAATTTCACCATGAGTTTTAGGAAGTGATTTTCTCATCACACACTTGCCAGCACCATGTGTTGGTATTTTCACCTTATCCAATCTTCACAATGGCCATTGTGAGTTAATTTTTGTCTTTATTGTATAGTTGAGGAATGGAAATATAATGTTTTTCCCTTTCTCTATATTAATGCCTCAATATTTATTTATTTTTCCAGTTTTACTGAGAAATAATTGACATACATCACTGTATAAGTTTAAGACATACAGCATGATGATTTGATTTACATATATTGTAGGAATACAGTTTTCTACCCAAGAACTGAAATGCAGTTTTCTCTGCCAGGGAATTATGCCATTTGGAAAAGTTTAATTGTTTTAAATTCACTAAGTACCTTAAAAAAAGCCACTTACTTTGTAAATATCAAACACTGACAAAATAGGTAAGGAAAGCAACTGACTTACGCTGTCAAGAAGAGGCTCATTAATAGTCTGGTACTGGCCTGCCAACAAAAAGAGACCAAAATGTTATTGCAAAACATTGGGAAGACTGGGCCCTTGTTTTTCTCTGGAAATCTTGCGCTCATTTCAATTAATTTTTCTTGACTGTAATTGCTCAAAATGAAGTGCACATTTCCATGCTTCTCATTCAATCAGCTGCTCTTACATAACAGGGGCAATGGAAAAGGAGGAAAGAGAATCAAATCCCAACTAAGAAGCCTTTCCACAGCAAGCTAGCCTTCTCATTGAAAGGGAAACAATGTTAGAAGGAGCGCCGCCCCCCAATCAGTAGCACCCAAAGTGATGACTCAGCAGCAGCTCAGCCAATGACCACGTGTGTTTTCCCCTGGCCCTCTGGCACACGTTACATTTGCAATAATCCGTCCACACATTGTCTTCTTGAACAGACTCTATATATTTGAAGAGTAGGGGCCATATCTACTTATTCATCTATCCCTGGCTTGAGGTGCAGGGCCCTGCTGACCAAATGAGTTCTTGACAGGCGTTTGTTGAATAAATCTTGTTCAGCAGATGTTTCTCAACGCTCAACTTCCTCCCTTGGACTTGTTCTATGAAAGATTGCCAGAAGGTCATCTAGTGTACTCAGTGCTTGATGTTTTACATTTTACCCTCAGATTATGCAAAACCACCAAAGAATTGCTCACATGACCTGCAGGTCTTTTTGCTTCCTCATACACTTAATTTTCCTAAATTGCAGTATAATTTCATGCCGTTAGTCTGAATTTAGGAACATTGTAGGCAGAAAATGTTCTTATCACGTTCTCTTTATTAGCACATATATGAGAAGTTTCTAGTAGGTCTCAGGACCAGAAGCTGCACACTTCTTTGCTTTGATTTAATGGAAAACATCAACCCTAGAAGAGAGCTTTGATTTAATGGAAAACATCAACCCTAGAAGAGATCACATTTCCCTTCCTCCTTTGGCTGTTAAGACTCTCAGGGCAAATTTCTAGCCTGTGTCCAAATAGTGCAGAGGACCATGGTATGATGTGTATTTCAGCCTTTTGGTCTGGCTTCATCATGTTCTTAAACTTTTGTCCTTTCACCCTGAATTCTCTTCCCATACCAAAATACAAAATTAATAGCTGTGAATTTGTGTCAGCATGCCAAAGTCTTCTGTAGGGTGTAATGTATACATTAATGAAACTTTGGCTCAGTGCAAACACAGTTCTATGGAATTTGCCTAGGACCAGTGCATGGGGGAAGTGTTAAGCCAGAGCTAATCTCCTTGAGATAATGAGCCAGGAGGACGAGTATCCTGTCTGCACCTGCACCAGTTAGTCTATTCTGGTGGTAGGACCAGCAGCAAACACTACCCCGGGGCACTAATAACATCTCCCTGTCCCAGCACAATTACACCCATAGTGAGATCCCTGGCAGAGAAACCTACAGGTTTTCCAGCCCTTTAGCAATTTGTACTCTCTCATGAATTGAGTTAAATTAATAATGTCACCCATTAAACACCAGCTGGTCTGGCAGGCACAAATGAGCACACTTACTGGGGATCCGCTCTGGCACTTGTGATCTAGGAAAGCAGCTCCACTGTCTAATTCAGGGTTCGATATCATTTCATTTTAGGATATTGGCTTCATTGAACGTAGTCATTATACCCACATTCTCATGGAGAGCTGTGGGGGATCTCTTCTTTCAGCAGCATTGCAGTCTGAGACCCTCCTGGATTCCCCAAATATGCTACGTGCCACTTCTGGGTCTTTGCTTGTGTTGATTCCACCTGGAGTCCCTGCTTCCTCCATTTTGTTTTCCAAAATGCTCAGTAAACTTTGAGATCCTCCTGGGGCTTCCCTTTCTGACCACTCCAGATCACTGTAATCTCACCGAATCGTTAGAGCCGTCATTTTCTGTTTTACTCACCGTTACGCAAATAAAAAGAAGCAGCGTCTGATTACTTCTTTGTTGTTTAAGTCCACTGCCCTTCTATAGGGAAGGAATTATCTTTTATCTCTATCTCCCTCAGTACCTACCTGTGTTATGAACAATGCAGAGTTTTGGAAATGTAATTTTAAAAGCATAGTTTTAAAACTGTAAATCAGCACATGTCATTCATGGCCCATGAAACATAGCCCAGATTCCCTACCGTTGCTCCCAGAGGCCAGCACAGCCTGGTTCCTGCCCTGTCTCTGATCTCATCTCTCTCTAGTTCCTTCCTCCTCTGAGCTCTAACCATATCAGCCTCTTTTTAAGTTCATCCAGTACATCTACCACAGAGATGTCACGTGTGTCCCTTAGTCCAGAAAGTTCTCTCCTCAGCTCTGCCCAGGCCTGGATACTTTTCATCCATCATACTGTGTCTTAAATGTCATCTCCTCTGGAGGACCCTCCCTGACCGCCAATCTCAGCTAAAAATTAAGGAGCGCCCTCCAGCCCCGGTCATCACTAGCTCAGGCGCCTGAAAGTGGTGAGAATGCTGTGTGCTCACCAAACCCCCTCTCCTCCTCCTGTGGGCGCTCGGCTGGCGCACAGTTCCTGGTGTCCCTTGCACTGGGCGGTCTTGGCATGGAGCTATGGACACTGGGATGAGGCAGGTGTGATGGATTCCACTGCAGGCCGGCTCGCTTGACCCTCCACCTCTCGTTCCTGCCCCAGTGGCTGGCCAGAGACAGAGGACGCCAAGGCCCTCAGGGATAATGGAAGCCACTGGGTGAAAGGAGAGTGAATCCCAAATGAATGTTTGGAAAAAGACCTCCTTCAATTTACATGGGATTGTGATGTGAGCAAGAAATAAACGTTTATTTTATTAAACTACTAACATTTGTAGTTTATGCATTCTAGATGTTAGTCCTCCCTGATTAATACACCCTGCTCAGCTTCTCCTTAGCATGTAAGAACAAAGCAAGCCAACGAATATATCACACAGTTACAGATGGTGGTGCCTGTCTCCCCCAAGGCAGTGGTGAGATTCCAGGCTCTTGATCACTCCTGTAACTCTGTGTACGGTAAGTGACAATAAATGGCCAGTCGGCTGTGGAAACACCCAGAACTTGGAACCAGTGACAGAACTTTCAGTAGAACCTGGTCCCCTCCCTTGCTGAGCGAACTTGAGATTGGTGCTGCCTCTTGCTGGGCCCAGATCCTCACCATAGCAACAGTCCCCCGAATTCTTCCCAGTCTTTGAGTCTTCCTGGAACGGAAGGATAGATGGGCTTCTCCGAGAGAGCCGTTTTTTAGAAAGATGAGGGAAGCTGCTTAGTAGCTTTCCCCATCACCATCCTGGAAGAGTGACGGTGAAGCTGTGACAGTGGGGGGTCCCTCATCACCCTCTGGAACCAAACAGCCACAGAGAACAACTGATTTCTGCGTGACCCTCAAGGAAACATCTTTTTACAAAAGACGACATTTCCCTAATGGTTATTTTTAAGAGGGAAATGAAGATGAATGTGTGTCACGTAAAGCTCGGGGGGTTTCCTGACTGGAGAGGCGATTACCCCAGACTTTAGTCCTGGACATGGACACCTCGTGCCTGCAGAGGTGTGACAAAGGTGTACAACCAATGCCCATCAAATTTAGGTCCCCTGACCATTGGCATCTTGGATGCTTTATAAAAAAGAAAGAAAGCCAACTTGGGCCCCAGAGCAAATCAACTGCTTTTCACACAAGCTCCTACGGTGATATTTATTCTGGTCTCAGAAGTCTGAGAATTAGTGACATAGAAGCTCCCACTCTTGTCCAGTGGAAGGTGAGCCATGTGAGTTAAATAAAGTGAGGAAGAGAGACTCTCAGGCTATTTTCACTTATCAACACTTCCATGAACTTAAGCCCCTGGAGGTGCAAGGCTGGTGCCTTGTCTACGTCCCCATTTAGTACCTTTAAAGGGACAGGGTAGCTGGCTAAGCACCCAAGTGCTATTGCCATGGGATAGGCATGGGTGAAGAAAATCCCGAACTAGTCCCATGAAGAGAATGTGCTTCCCTGGTGTGAGAAGGGTAGAAGTAGGAAGCCTGCAGAGTTCTAGAACTTTCTGTTTCTCTAGGAAGTGAAATGAGTTAACAGGCCTTTCAGATGATTGTATTTCTAAACCAGACAGGTTCCCCAAGCAAAACCAGCTTCTGCTTTCATTTCAGTCATGAAACTTCAGAGGGAGAAGCACAGGGGGAGAGAGGAAAGGTGAGGGTTAGGGTTACCTCCAATTCCAGAGGCTGCCAGCTGGACTTACTCATAAATATGTAGAAAAAAGCAAGAGGCCAGTGAATCCCAACTTCCTGTCACTAAGTACTCCAGAGCAGAGACCACTGTGTCTCACCATATCCCTTTTCCCTTGCTTCTCTGTACTAGAACCCGTCCTGGTTGGCTGGGTACATGGCCACCTTGAGTAAGTCCTTATTACCAGTCCTAATCTTCATGTGGGCATGAGTTCAAGTTTTGGTTGATGGAAGAGGTGGAAAATCAACTCACAGTTTCCAGGAAACTTTCTTGAGGGAAATTTTTGTGCACCATTCATTCCTTCTTCTCCTTCCCTTCCTCCCTCCTGCAGCCCAGAGTGCAGACATCACTATCTTAGGCGATGGTATGGAGGCCAACTCGAGGCGGGGAGAGATGCAGGAGGGGCAGGGTCTCTGACTTTGAGGAGAAGAGCTGCCAAACAGCCTTGGACTGCTTGCCTCTGGACTTGACTTACATAAAAAAATATACATAAACATTTGTCATGTTTCAGCCCCACGATTTCTTTTTTAAAGTGTCTTGCAGACTTAAATTTTTTTTTTTTATCAACCTTGGTGCTCACCAATAATATAGCAGAGCCTCTGATCAAAGGCATGGACACATGGTTCACAGAAGCTGAATGAGAAGTTCTGGGTTCAAATCCTGACCGTTTCATTTTCTGGCCATGTGACCTCAGGCAAGCTTGTAAGCCTGGTGGGAATAAGAGTATCTACCCCAACTAGCTGTTGAGAAGCGTAAATAAATAACTCCCTGGCTCAGTGCACCACTAAGGAATTGCTGTGTTCTGTGTTTCATGTCTTTTCAAGTTCAACTTCATGGCCAAATCTTTTTTCACTCAATCCAGATCTTTAGATCTTCAGATCTATATTAGGAACTTGTTCATTATTTAGTGCCCATTTTCAAACCAAATATGTGCCTTTTCCAACATTCAACTCTGTTGACGAGCATGAGCCAGTTCTCCAGAAGGGTTCTTCAAGCTGAGGTCCCTTCTAGCCGTGAAGCTCTGGGATTCAATGACTGAGAAAACCGAGGCTGACAATATCTGGTGCCTAACTTAACATGTGTGCTGTGATGAATCTGAGTTCTACACTGCTGGTGTCTTTACAAGTTCCCTAACTTCACTTGGGCTTCATTCAGCTGATCTATACAGCAAGGATAATAAAATCTGTACCTTACAACTAAATTAGATAAGTTTATAAAAGGTCTGGCACAAAGTAGGGACTCCATATATGTTAGTCTCTTTTCATTTTCTCTCATTCATAGGTCCTAGGGCTTGCCGGTATCATGAGAGAACCAGTATTCAAACTCTGAGCTCCACACTTACAGCCCTTGGTTCTTTCCTCTACAAGATGCTGCTTTTCTCCATTTTTATCTTTTAAAAACTTGAAAGTATTTGGGGATGGAGGGCATCAGCCTGATCTTCCTCTCACTGTGGTGAGGAGTAGGATAGTTTACACACTTTACCCTGGCAGGTCCCAAACTTTAGAACATCTTCAGCTTGGCATCAATCTATGGTTATAGGGAAAGGCAGGAAGGAACTTGCCTAGGGTTACTTTCACTGCCTCTGAGTAAAGGATTATGATGTCCAATAAGCCTTGACTATGACTTGTATAGTCAAGGGGAGCAGAGAAGGAAAACGGAAGAAAAGAGGGAAGTAGGGAGGGAAAGAAAGAGACAGGAATAGAGATATAGAATATATATACACACATATAATATATGTATGTTTTATATCTATTATATATTGAATTTGTCATCTATCATCTATCTGTCTATCTATCTGTCTACCAGCTCAGTCATCTAGCACTTCTGGGAATTTTGGTTTTATTCACTGAACCACAGTCTCTTGATCTGAAGATTATGAGCTGTGAATTCCAAGTCACAAATAGTATAAACTCACAGTTACATGGGAAACATGTATTGGGAGTTGGGAGAACAGGCTTAATGTTCTCACTAGATGGCTCTTGGAAATTCACTTCCCTTTTCTAGTTCTTAGTTTCCTCACCTGTAGAGCACAGTTGTAGAATCTCAGACTAGCTAAGTCCCCAGAAATTTTCATTTTTATTTCCTTTTTTAAAAGCTTGTGGTCAAAGCTGGCTAGAGTGTCTGTCACATTAATAAACTACCACAATTGGTTGAATGAATGGATGGATGGATGAATGAATGGTGATAGTTAAGGCAGCTGCCTCTTGGTGGAGACAGCTTTGATAGTTTCCATCCACCTATCTATATATATTTTTGCTTCAGCCAGTGATTCTCAAAAGACTGTCCTAGAACTACGTGAATTAGAATTATCGTGTTAAAGATAAGGATTCTCTGGCCTCACTATAGCTCTACCAAAGCATAAACACTGGCTTGGGCTTGATGATATGCATTTTTCACTGCTGTCATTCTGATACATGATGAATTGTGAAGACATTCTAAATCCTTGGGCATATCAACCTTAGATGATTTGAGTCCTGGCTTGTGCTTATAAGAACTGGGTGGACACCTTTTCCCTGCAATTCAACTGTGAACGTTTCTGTTCACCAATTTCCCCAACATCTTGGAGAGAACCAGCCTCTGATAAATTAACACAGGTACTGCATTATCTAGAAATGGCCAGAAGGAGGCACTGGATGCTCACATTTTCCATACCCACCTTTCCTCCCTCTAGTCCTAAAATTTGTATTAATTTTTCTTTTAGAAGTGGGAAAAACCAACGTTTAAGATTGATTTCCTGGGCTTCCCTGGTGGCACAGTGGTTGAGAATCCGCCTGCCAATGCAGGGGACATGGGTTCGAGCCCTGGTCCGGGAAGATCCCACATGCCGCGGAGCAAAGAAGCCTGTGCACTACAACTACTGAGCCTGCGCTCTAGAGCCCGCATGCCACAACTACTGAGCCCATGCACCGCAACTACTGAAGCCTGCCCTCCTAGAGCCTGTGCTCCACAACAAGAGAAGCTACGGCAATGAGAAGCCCGCACACCGCAACGAAGAGTAGCCCCCACTCGCCGCAACTAGAGAAAGCTGGTATGCTGCAACAAAGACACAACACAGCCAAAAAAAAAAAAAAAAAAAAAAAAGATTGATTTCCTTAGAAAAAACAAAACAAAACAAGTGTTCCTGGAGAAAATCTCCTGAGTTTATTTTATGGAAAAACATGACCCTGTTCTCTATATATCAACTTCATAGAAGATGTTGGTATTGACAGATTGTCCAAGTTTGAATATGTGTCTGTCTTCTCCAGGTCTAGAGAATTTTTTTTTTTTGATAGATTGTTTTCAGTATACAAAAAAAATGCTGCTGTAGAAAAATTATAAGATAGAGTTAAGCAAAAAAGAGGAGAATAAAAATCACTATAATGTCCGCATACCAAGATAACCACTATAAATATTTGATTAGAGAAAATCCCTAACAACACATACACACATGATATAATCTATGTATATATGATCAAAATGTATGCACACTGTTTTCTTGCCTGTCCTTTCATATAATAGCATGCTATAACACACCCATAATTGAATATGCTTCAACATCATCATTTTTAATGGCTATGTAGTATTCTTTCATATAGATGCCCTACCATATTTTCAACAAATCCCATGGTAAAATATTGCAAACAACTTTAAAGTATCTGGGAATGTTATAAATAGCACCACGATGAGCAGTCTCTTATGTAAACCATCATGTGCATCTTTAATTATATCAGTTTTATTATAGTGTAGTAGACACTGGCATTGGTGCCTAAGCTTGCATAGGCTGGAGTGGTGTGGTTTGCTAAGTATTTTTGTCAGGGTACAGATCTGAGTGCCTATGGGCAGGTCTGGGCAGCTTTATCTCAATTGACTTTTGGGGGCTTATGATTTGTTTTCTTTTCCCTGCTTGTGTCTCTAGAATGTTGTTAATGAAGTGGAATACCACCTGTCAGTTTTTTTTCTACCTTAAGGCAGGTGGAGAATGAGCCCAAAGGGGGAGGGGTACAGGTCACATTTATAATTCACCAGTCACTGAATCAGATTAACAACCTCATTTACAAGCACCATCCCCTTTAGAATTCTCTACAGTCCCCCCAAGACTTTAAGTGGATGGTAGGAAGGGCTGAGAGGTGACAAGTAGATGGAGGGGGGGTACTTTTGACACCAAGGACTCAGTACAATTTGGAAACATCTACCTTGAGAGAATGTAACCTTTCTTAGGACCCGAGAAGCTTCAGAAAAACATGTTCTGCAAGAGGGATTAGAGCTGGGGGCTCGTTTGTTTCTTATTTATATTCATACTTGCAGCGTTGATTTTGCTTTTTCCTCCTTCTCCTCGCTGCTGTGCAAGCCACGCTGGGTGGCTGGGTGCTGCTTATATTCTCCAACATGTGCTATAATGAATCTTGTGAATTGATTTGCTGATGACATCACTCCCAATGCATCTATTGCTTCTTTGCACACTTCCTGTATTTCTCTCTCTCTTTTATTTTTTTTTGGCCATGCCACACAGCTTGTGGGATCCTAATTCCCCTACCAGGGATCGAACCCGGGCCCGTGGCAGTGAAAGCGCAGTGTCTTAGCCACTGGACTGTCAGGGAATTCCCTATTTCTCTTAATTTTTATTTATTTATTTATTTATTTATTTATTTATTTATTTATGGCTGTGTTGGGTCTTCGTTTCTGTGCGAGGGCTTTCTCTAGTTGTGGCAAGCGGGGGCCACTCTTCATCGCGGTGCGTGGGCCTCTCACTATCGCGGCCTCTCTTGCTGCGGAGCACAGGCTCCAGACGTGCAGGCTCAGTAGTTGTGGCTCACAGGCTTAGTTGCTCCGCGGCATGTGGGATTTTCCCAGACCAGGGCTCGAACCCGTGTCCCCTGCATTGTTAGGCAGATTCTCAACCACTGTGCCACCAGGGAAGCCCCCCTATTTCTCTTTTTTTATGTCTCATCCCAGTCATTATTTCTAGTGACTAGTTTTCTAGTTAGCTCTATGGGACTTTCCTTGATATAATAATACTCCAAGATGAGTAAGTATATACTTTATTCACACTTTAATGGGGTCTTACTCTGTGTCTGGTAACAGGAAGTAGGCTCTGAAAAGAGATGCAGGAGAAGCATAAAATGTGGTTTCTGATCCATTCACTCACTCAACACATATTTTGGGGGGAGCCCATTGTGTACAGTTTAGTTGAACAAACACTAATGAGTAGCCACAATACCGGCATTCAGGCAGACTTATACCCACTTCGCAGTTGAAGGAACTCAAGCCCACAGGGATCTGGGCTTCATCCAAGGCTGCACAGCTAATAAATGGAGAGGCACGATTCCCACCCCGTCTGCCAGCCTCCAAAGCTGTGGATGTCACACACTTCCAGCCTGGGAGCCACCAGAGGCAAAGACCCTAAGTCACCAGTGTCACCTGGAACAGGCCAATAGTTTTATCCAAAGAAAAACAGAAAAGAATGGAAAGAAGAGTAACGGACTCCTGCTAACATTCCCACTGCTTAGGTGTCTGGGGGCCCTGACTCACCTGTGACACTATGGATTCGAGGCCATGACCTAGGGCAGAAAAGAGAACCAAGGTAAGTGTCAGCTGCAAGCGATTCATAATCCTCCCCAGAGGAGTGGGTAGTCAACAAAGGCAGATCACAAATCAACTTATGGGACACTTACTTAATGTTTGTGCTGTTCTAGACCTAAAGGAACATCTCATTACAGAGAACACAGAAAATAGAAAAATGCATGGAGAAGAAAATAACGGTCAACACCACAGGTGATATTTTGGCGAGTCTCAGGCACATATGTGCATGTGTGTATGAGGATGTCTTCATGCATTTCAATATACAGAGGTTTAAAAATAATATAAAAGAATGTATAGGCTCCTGATGTTAAAAATGCATTGTAGATCTTTGTTATTTGAAAACATGGTATTTATCAGCTGTGTGATTTTTGGAGACGGAAACTAGGTTCTTGCTCAGTTTTACAATTGTAAATCGTGTTGCAGTGTGTACCCTTGCTGCAGCATGATATCCTTTTTAATCTGATCGCTGAGTGTTTCCATGGACAGACTCCATCAAGTGCAACTGCTATGAAGGTGTCTGATAATGATAATGTGGGTCTCCTAGGCCCCTTGTTTCATATCACTCAGGTGCCTTCTGGATGGGTTGAATGAATTTATATTCTTATCTACAGAGTGTGAAGTGACCATCTCAACATATCTTACCACCATTAAATCCACCACCATTTAAAACAACTTTTCCTACTTGCTACTTGATTCCTTATTTTATCTGTTTCACTTCCCTGATGCCTAGTTAGATTTAATTATTGCTTATTTATTTATTTCAAATGGTTTTGGGCCATTTGCATATCTTCGGTGGTAAGTTATCTGGAAAGACCAACGAGGTCTTCTCCTGGCTGCCACATCCCGCCTTGGACAGTGTGATTTTATTTATTTATTTATTTAACATCTTTATTGGAGTATAATTGCTTTACAATGGTGTGTTAGTTTTTGCTTTATAACAAAGTGAATCAGTTATACATATACCTATATCCCCATATCTCCTCTCTCTTGCATCTCCCTGCCTCCCACCCTCCCTATCCCACAAATATATACAATGGAATATTACTCAGCCATAAAAAGAAAAGATATTGAGTTATTTGTAGTGAGGTGGGTGGAGTTAGAGTCTGTCAGACAGTGTGATTTTGAAAGCACATTTCCCCTAGATTTCGGGCAGTGATCTGAAAAACCCTGGAGCAATGGAAAGCTTGGAAGGATGCGGCTTCTGTGAGCTTACTTGTTTGTGTCTTTAATAATCCCTTTGCATGACACCTATCCTCTGAGGCTCTCAAAGTGCGTCACAGGAGCAATTAATTGAGCATCGCAACACACGCCGGGTGTAAATATTTATGCGGCCTCATTGGTGGCTGTGACACTGGGCACAGAATAGTTAAGCTGGGAGATAATAGTCACCAGGAGACCACAGCCCACGAGTCCCGCTTCCAGCTCAAACTGTTGCTCTCTGCTCACCATGTTAATACTCAAAATGATTCTGTTGGGTAGCTCTCCCTGTCCCAAGTTTATAGACGAGGAAACAGAGGACTCAGAGGGCTCCATGACTTGCCCAGTCCCACGGAAAGCAAGAGACTTGCCACCGGCCTGTTGGACCCTCAGATCCTTGTTGCCTCCCGGGGCCCTTGCCTGCAGGCAGTGGCGAGTCATGCTTTGGAGGGATTTTGCAGCTGCCGTCTGGGATGCTTTGTGCTTAGCTCTTGGCACTCTTTCAAGTTGCCTGAGATGCTGCAGAAATTAACAGTAAATCAGTCAGGAAGGAGCAGATCATTTATCCGGGTCCTGAGAGATCTCTTTTGACACTTTCCACACGCAGCCCCTTCCCTGACATCTTGGTCTTTGATTAAAGCCTCAGAAGACTCCCCAGACTTGCAGCTCCTGACATGTGACATGGAAATGATATGTTTCTGCGACTGTGTACAGGGAGCTTGATGCAGGCAGGGCAGGCCAGGCCGTGGAAAGAAGGCAGCACCTCAGAGCAGGCAGGATGCAATCCTGAGCCCAGGGACTTTGAATACGAGGCACCCTCTTCCCGGGATCCTAGGAGGAGCTTCAGGGTTTTTTTTTGTTTGTTTGTTTTTGTTTTTGTTTTGTCATATTTTATCATGACACATCAATACATCCAGGATTTATTTTTCAATCCATTGACGTTTAACAGAATCATGTTGAAGATTAAACATGAATTGAGTTTTAAATCTGCTTCCACCGCTTGACCTTAGTCTATGTTATTTCAAAGTCATTGTCATTTCCTTCAGCATGTCAGCCCTATCACAATGCCTGTACTTTTCCATTGGATGACCTGAGATCATTTTTTTGTTTGTTTGTTTTTTCCTTAACTGTTTATTTTATGTTGGAGTGTAGTTGATTAACAATGTTGGGTTAGTTTCATGTGTACAGCAAAGTGATTCAGTTATATATATACAGATATCTATTCTTTTTCAAATTCTTTTTCCATTTAGATTGTTACATAATATTGAGCAGAGTTCCCTGTGCTATACAGTAGGTCCTTGTTGGTAATCTATTTTAAATACAGCAGTATGTACATGTACATTGCTTATATGCGGAATCTAAAAAAATATGTTGCAAATGAACTTATTTACAACAAAGAAATAGACTCACAGACTTAGAGAATGAACTTATGGTTACCAGGGGAGAAGAGTGGGGGGGGAGGGATAGATTGGGAGTTTGGGATTGACATGTACACACTTCAGGTTTTAAATTAGGATTTCATCCTCCTTCTGACCTTGGCCTCAGCTGACTTTTATTTTATTTTATTTATTTTTCCCCTCACCCGATTTTTAGAATCAAAGATCATTAACATTGAAAGCATGTTTGAGGTAATGTCCAATTCGTGGTTCCAAGTTTCAGATTCTCAGAGGTGGGACTGAGGTCTTTGGACAGCTAAAAAGGGTGGATCTGAAGGGGAAAATGCCTGTTCAGGCACAAGCAAGGCTCAGTTCTGGCTGGTGGGATTTCCCCATTTTGCAGATGCAGCTAAAGCTTAGAAGAGAGAAGTGACGGGTCTAAAGTGGCACAGCAAGCAACCGAGCCCCGGGATTGGCCTTATTATTTACTAGTCGATGCAACAACTCAGTCCCCTGAGTTCCCTGCAACTGGCAGCTTCCTCCTAATTGTAAGGCTGTCTGGAAGCGGTTTATCTGCTGACTCCTCTTGGCGGGGCCCCAGAGCGATGGTGCTCATTCATATGTCCTATCCTCTGGGACGGTGCACCCCAGGGCCCTCTGTGTGTCAATGCAAGCCAAGTGGCTTAGCAGAGGAAGCAGTGGCAGAGCAGGGACCGATGTCGTTATTCCAGCTGAGCCTGAAAGCGGGGAGGGAGGCTGGAAGGAGGGGTCTGGGGAGGCGTGCCGGACTCCACGGTTCTGTCTGGCTGGAATGCAGACACTATCTCGACACTGGCAGCTGACAAGAGCTCTGAAAAGGCTCCTGTGTTAACACTCTTTGCAGCCTGACAGCCCAGGGTGATTAATGAAAGATGCTGCTTGCAAACTTGCTGGAGATTTGATGTGTTCTCTCAGTGCTCAAGCGAGGCCCATGTGTTAGCAAGCTGCCTCTTGCCAGGGAATTACGAAGATGCTCCCTGGCTTCCTTTAGTCAACCGCATCCGTCACACGGCCACATGTGAACGAGCTGCAGCTGGATGGTGTGTAGCTTGGCAGCCATCCTTCTGCCCTTCCCACCCGCCTGCTCCTTTCTGCATCTGGGCCTGAGTGAAGCAGGTCTCTCTCTCTCTATTTCTGCTTGGATAGGCAGCTGTCCACGTGGTGGGCATGGAGTATGAACTGAACAAAGCTGGCCTCCAGAGGTTTGTGGTTTTCAATATTTAAGGCTCATTTTAAATGAAGATATTCAATTTCTGAATTATTTTGAATTTTTAATACTTCTTAATAATTTAAAAGGTTTAATAATTTTTAAAGGGTACTAAATTAAACTCCCCCCACCCTCGCTGCCTGGGAGAACTGGATCTGATGGAGTGGGCAGAGTGCACTCAGGTTCTCTTATCTATGGGAATAGAGTTTGGATGGTGTGTTATTCTGGTCCCATAGAGAGGGGACTTGGTCCTGTCTCCAGGGTCAGGCTCCTGGCATGGAGACTAATTCCTCATCACATCCTTGAGTCTGGTGTACGTGGGCCCCTCTGGGTCTCCCCAGGCACCCACCCCTGGTCCAGAATGCGGCAGCAAAACCCTTGGGGAATGGTCGGGGTGATTTCATCCCCCTCTCTCAAACCTCCAAGATTAACTGGCTCAGCTCCACACCTCACTTTAAGCTCTGCCTCTGAAAGGAAAAAGACTAGAATAAAATTCTCTCATTTGGGGGAAGATGATTGATCTTTTTAAGAGTCAGTAAACTCATTTTCAATATAAACCAGAAAGAAATGAAAATGGAGGTAAACTTTATAAATTCATTCCCTTCTGCCCGCTCTTTGAACATTTATCTACACCATGTTGGGAATTGTGCACTTTACAGAAATCATTTCACCCAAACTTCTTAGCAATTCTTGTTGGACAGTATCTTTATCTCAGTGTTAGGGCTATGACGGGATGTTTGTGCTGGATGGGACCACAAACTGGCCTTTTCATTTTGCAGATGGATTGATGGAGGCCCAGGTCAATCTCATGGGGGAGTCAATGGTGTCATGCTTCCCACCCAGCCTGTCTGATGGCAGGGCTCACCCTCTTCTCTCCACCTCTCTGAGGGAAGGGTAGGGTTTGCATTAGGGAGCCATGGAAGCTAAGGTGTGGAAATGCACAGTGAGCTTGGAGAGCAGGTAACCTGAAGGATAAGCTGGAAGGACTGTGTCAATCTCGAGATGTCATGGAGCTTTGCAAGGCAGAGGATAAAGGATGCTCAGAGCCACATGTTAGGAAGGTGACGCAGGAGCCCATATGATGGAGTGTGAAGGGAAGGACTGGGATGTCACAGTCTCAGTAAGAGGTAGTGACAGGCCTCAACGCTGGGCGTTTTTCTTCCTCCCCATGTGGCCACCAAAGCCCTCCTCTGATCACCTAGCACCTGCCTGGTGGAACTCACACTCGTATCACCAGAACAGAGCACAACGCCATTTCTCAAACCTTCTACACCAGGCCCCCAACTCCTAAAAGGGAGACCAGGTACGTAACGCAGTGCCTGGAACATGGCTCGTGCACAGAAATGTGCTGTTGAACGAGCATGAGGGAGAGGATGGGTGAGTGGATGAAGGTGCTCAGGTGCAGGGAAGCACAGGTAAGAGGGCATCCCTCGAGTAAGACAGCCTTGAGCCGCGCTGCAGTCCCCGTCTGGGTCTATACACAGACTCATTCTCCCCCAGCAAGGCCTGGAGGTTGCCAGCGCATTAGGAACCTGATACACGGGTGTGCACACCTCCCACACAAATCCCCCTGGGAATAGGTTCTTCCTTTTCACTATAGATTCAACGTTGGAGAATATCTCCCAACTCCATATTCCTTTGAAGCAGATGAAATTCACACCAAGGTGGAATCAGATCAAGACTCATATTTAATAAGTGAAGAGTGGGTTCATTCTATTTTTGGGGGGGTGATGGAAATGTTCTTTTTAAAATAGTAGTATAGTTGATTTACAATGATTCAGGTGTACAGCAAAATGATTCAGTTATATATATTCTCTTTCAGATTCTTTTCCATTTTAGGTCATTATAAGGTATTGAATATAGTTCCCTGTGCTATACAGTAGGTCCTTGTTGTTTATCTATTTTATATATAGTAGTGTGTATCTGCTAGTCCCAGATTCCCAATTTATCCCTCCACCCCCTTCCCCTTTGGTAACCATAAGTTTGTTTTCTATGTCTGTGGGTCTATTTCTATTTTGTAAATGTTCATTTTATCATTTTTTTTAGATGCCACATATTAGTGATATCATATGATATTTGTCTTTCTCTGTCTGACTTAACTTCACTTAGTATCTCTAGGTCCATCCAAGTTTCTGCAAATGGCATTATTTCATTCTTTTTTATGAACATACAATATTCCAATGTATATATGTACCACATCTTCTTTATCCACTCATCTGTCGATGGACATTTAGGTTGCTTCCATGTCTTGGCTATTGTAAATAGGGCTGCAATGAACATTGTGGCACATGACTCTTTTTGAATTATGGTTTTCTCAGGGTATATGCCCAGTAGTGGGACTGCTGGGTCGTATAGTAGTTCTATTTTTAGTTTTTAAAGGAACCTCCATACTGTTCTCCATAGTGGCTACACCAATTTACATTCCCACCAACAGTGTAGGAGTGTTATGGATTCATTTTTTGTGAAAGATGTTCTTGACTAGTTCTAAGAATCTCCTGTGTTCTATTTTGTTTTTACAAAAAAATATTTGGGAGGATGCAACTCCCTGAAGCGATCCCGAGGAAAACATTGACAGTGTTTGGCATTATTCCAAACTATAAAAAGCTCAAACCCACCATGACCCTCTGGGCTGGAGTAGGTCCAACCCCACTCCTACCCCCTCAGCATCCTGCCCTGCCAAGGCTCTTGAGCCTTCCCTCCTCTGAGCTCCTATGGCAGCACTTCTGGCTCTAATAGCATACTTAGTATAGTTAAAAAGCAGTGTATAGTTATTAATTTCTTATATAAATTTTATATTAAATTTTACTTGGGCTTTTTCTTTCTTCAACTAGATTTTAAGTTTCTTGAGGACAGAAAGCGTGTCTGGTAAGCTATAATCCCTCTTGTATAAGCTATCTATGTTCCTGAAAAATATTGAAAAATGAAAACAAAATTATTTGGCAGTTTGATGGATATTCAGCAGACGAGTGAGTGGAGCAGAGCAGGGTGCTTTGCGGTTCTACTTTAGCTGCAGTGGGCAGAGCAGCTCCTGAGTCCACCATCCCCTCCACTCTCTCTCTGTCCCTCCCCTGCTTGTTCTGTCTTCTCTGTCTTCTTCCATTCTTATCCCTCTGTTAAAAGTTTCTTTTATCATCTACTTCAGGATCCACTCTGTGCCAGGCACTGGGAGTAGTACAATCTCACAGCATCCTGGTGCGTCCTGCTGGGTCCTGACTTTATTCTTCCTCCTTCCCCCCCTTTGTACTCCCCTCCCTTCAGCAATGTTTATGGAGTATCTCCTGCATAGGAGCTCCTTGTGGACAACCACAGAAAGATGGCGGGACCCCACCCTATTCCATGCATCCTCTGAAAGCACTTGGCACCCTCCGTAAAGCTCTAAGCTTGTGAACTCTTTTGGGAGGACACTTTCTGCACAGTGCGGGGGCCCAGAGGGAACAGACACCCAGGGCAGCTGGAGAACAGGTGGGGCAAAACCAGAGAAGTCGAGAGAAGACCAGCAGCTGTGGCCGCCCGGCCCGAGCTGTGACCTCAGGCGTGCCTGGCCAGGAAGGCTGGCAGGGGGCCTCCCTGTGCACGGAATAGAACAGGGAGGCCGTCTCCTTGAGGAGTGGCCTCCTGGGATGTGAGAAATGACAACCACCTGTACCTTGTCCTCTGGAGTTAACTATTGCTGCAGGTATTAGTGACAGAAGGGAAAAATCAATAGTCCATGAGGCGATGAATTGGGAAGGGTCTGAATGTGGGAAACGTGAGTGACACTGTTAGGAATAGCTCCATCAGGAATGGGGAAGGAGAAAGAGACTTGCGCTTGGAGTGTGCACCTTGGCTTTGCTACTCTCTCGAAAGTGGACTTGGGAAAGCCCTCCTCCTCCCGCTCCTTAGTCTCCCCGCTGGGCTCCCACAGGCCTGCATCTGCTTCTGTCCCACATGCACGTGGCACAGTATCCTGTGATCTATTATACACCAGATGTTTTTATGTTCGTCCCCACAAGAGGCTGAGCATCTTGATGGCAGGTGCTGTGTCTTCTTTATTTTTGATTTTCCTGGTCCCCAACGCAGTGATCTCTCCCAGGTGGGGACAACATTCTCTCCCATCTCCCTCCCACTCTCTCACACTGGGTCCCTATCTTATATCGTCTTCCCTCCATCTCATTTACATAATGGGAAGGGGCAGAGCGAGAGCTGGGCCCAGAGGCCTCTTGCTCCAGCTCCAAAGCTTGCCCTCTTGATAATGATGCTTGATGCTGAGGTTCTCAAGCTTGAATGGGCATCATAATCACTGGGAGAGCTTGTTTAAACCCAGGTGCTTGGACTCCAACGCCCAAGTTTCTGATTCAGTAGGTGGGGCCTGAGATCCTGCCTCCCTAAGCAGCTCCCAGGTGATGCTGGTGCTGCCGGCCCTGGGACCAGCCCTAAGAATCGCTGCTAGGAGGCTTCGTAGCTATGACTGTGGATGTTCTTCACAGGAGTTGAATGCATGTGCCTCTTCTTCATAGTGGAGAGTCTTGACATGAGTAGATTTGAGACTCATAGGATCAGAAAACAAAATTCACATGCGGCATCTTAGAACCCAGAAAAGGCCCTCGATTTGAAGTCAGACTCGGAATGCAAATCCAGCTGTTGACAGTTACCAGCTCTGTGACTGTGACCAAGACATGTCACCTCTCCCAGGCTCTCTTTCCTCATCTGTGAAATGGGAATACTATTACCTACTTCAGAGAATTATTGTGAGGATTAAATGCCACAGTTCCTCTCATGGTTTCTGGTACTGGTTAGGCATTCAACTATTGATAAAAGTTTGGACTTGATTGGAAAACATCAATCAGGATGTTTCTGTTTCTGCCCACATGGGCACAGGGCACAGAATAGAAGTGGGTACTGGGGATTTAGCAAGATAGATTCCATGGGACATTCTAGGAAACATTCATCTTAATATTGTTGACAGGTTGGGGGTAATGGATGTGCATGTGATCGTGTGTTTTTCTTGGATAGTCTCCTGGGCTGTATCATCTGCGTGAAACCCCAGCATTGAGCTTTGTATTTTACTTTGTACATTACGGGGAGGTCCATGCATGTTTGAGTTTGGGGGTAGGTGGGGAAGGACAGCCCTTCTGCATCTGTCGCCAGAGTTGACCCCTACACCTAACTAAGGGATGGCAGTAGTGAGGGCAGTGACGTGGAGTGCTAGGGTTGTTTCAGAGATTAGTACTAATGATTATGTCCACTGTTTACTATATACCACACCCAGCTATTCAGCTTCGAGGAAGTTATTTACCCTCTCCAGTCTGCATTCTTCTCTCCTATAAAAGGAAACCTAGTAAGAATGTGATCGCTAGGATGCAGTGAGACACTACCTATTAAGCTCTTTTTTCATTTTTTTACTGGAGTATAGTTGATTTACAATGTTGTGTTAGTTTCAGGTGTACAGCAAAGTGAGTCAGTTATACATATGCATATATCAACTCTTTTTTAGATTCTATTCCCACATAAGACATTACAGAGTATTGAATAGAGTTCCCTGTGCTATACAGTAGGTTCTTATTAGTTATCTATTTTATATATAGTAGTGTGTATATGTCAATTCCAATCTCCCAATTTATCCCTCCCCCTTCTTTCCCCCTTGGTAACCATAAGTTTGTTTTCTACATCTGTGACTCAGTTTCTGTTTTGTAAATAGGTTCATTTGTACCATTTATTTTTAGATTCCACATATACGTGATATCATATGGTATTTCTCTGCCTATTAAGCTCTTACAACAGCGCCTAGCCTGTGGTGAGTACTCAGTGACTATTAGCCTTTGTTATTTATTGAGAACCTACTATTTTCCAGGCACGCTACAGAGGTCATGCATTTATTCTCCAAACACAGGGACTGCTTTAGGTCCAGCGGATCCCTGGTGGTCAAGATAGTCTGCTCTTGTATTTTTTGTTTTCTTTTGGCTGTGCTGCGCTGCTTGTGGGATCTTAGTTCCCTAACCGGGGACTGAACCTGGGACCTCAGCAGTGAAAGCACAGAGTCCTAACCACTGGACTGCCAGGGAATTCAATCTACTCTTGTTTTTCTTATTTTTTTTTCAATGTTTCAATTTTTATTTGTATATTTTCTTTTTTTCTTATTAGTTATCTATTTTATACATATTAGTGTATATATGTCAATCCCAATCTCCCAATTCATCCCCCCCTTTTCCTCCTTGGTTTTCAAACACCATTTCTAAAATACGCAAGGTATTGAGAGGGTAATGGGCTTGTCGGAGCGAGATCGCCGCTGAGCTAGCAAACAGGTCAGCTGAAATTTCAATCCAGCACCCACAGACCTGTTCTGTTCTGCGGCCCTGCCCACCTGTAGCACTGTCCTTACTTCATCATCATCAGATGCCGATATTAATTATAATTTGTGTGGAGAACGAAAACATCAGTTTAATAGTTATGAAGGTATGATGGTAGATCCAAATATGTAGTTTTCACACATTTTGATTTGATTTATAGATCTCATTTACTAATTTATATTCATATAATACTTTCATTATAAAATATGCAAAGGTACAGAGATTTGTGTGTCTAAGGGATTTTTTAAAAAAATTCGGGTTTATAAATGGTTTGGAACAGGTTGCAGAAACACCATCTGTTGCTCTTTTTAATATATCTTGAGCATGCTCTGACATATTCTGAAATAATTTGCTTTGGAAAAAAACACTGTGCCCTCTGTCTCTCTCTTTGTTTTTTCAAAAGTAACTGTAAATATTACTTTGATGTATGTAATCGTTGCAACCATTTCCATTTGAAGGAAGACTTCTAACCCTTCCATCTCTCATCTCTTGCTATTGTCAAGAAATAAGAAAAACTGACTTAAAATGCAGCATTCAAATGTGTTTGATGTAAACATTGAAGAAGTCTGAGAACAGCCACAAATTTTCCTTTGCTTAATGCAATCTTGAAAATATTTCAAGTATTCTGTTTTATAGGCACGCATCCACTCTGCTTAGGGAAAATATTTCTTCAGCCACATCTTAGCATGTCAAGATTGCTTCTGGTGCCTGGCACTTAGTAGGAACTGAACAGATGTTTGGCGATTGACTTGAGTTGAAGTTCACTGGGATGCAACGGTTGATATAGCAGTCAGAGACCCTTGGGTACCTCTAGGCACAGAGACAGCTCCGGCAGGGCTCGGCAAGGGGGTTCTGGCTGGGTGAGGGAGGCCTGCAGCCCCTCTGAACATTGTGGTGTTGTCCAGGATGAGACCTTGGCCAATGCAGAGCTGGAGCTGGCTTCAGGATTGGTCCCTTGTCAGTCATTTCATCAAGTAGCTTTTCTTCTGAGCTTTAAGACTTGGTTGTGAGCCCCTTGGAGACAGGACATTGCCTCTCATCTCTGCATTTTCAAGAGCCCGTGCAAGTCCTAATGCCATAATTGCTCAGTAAATGTTTTGCTCAATTGAAGGACAAAGAAAAGAAACCAAACGGGCACAGAGCTCCCTCTATTCTCCTCGCTTCCGAGACCTGGCTGTGAACTCATGGCCTGATCCATCCATGATTCATCACTTAAGTCATTCAGCAGCTGTAGGATGTAAGCTTCCCCCTGGCTGTCTCTTGGGCTGTTTAGATACCTGGGTGGGTGGTGGAAATAGCCCTGGTCTGAAATGCTGTGGACACCTGGGGGCCTGTTTTTAAAAATTTTTTCAATTAAAAAATTTTTTTATTGACTGTTTTTCCTTGCATCTGATCTTCGATTTTTTAAAATTGAAGTATAGTTGATTTACAATGTTGTGTTAATTTCTGCTGTACAGCAAAGTGATTCAGTTGTACATATATATACATTCTTTTTTTATATTCTTTTCCATTATGGTTTATCACAGGATATTGACTAAAGTTCCCTGTGCTGTACAGTAGGACCTTGTTGTCCATCCATTCTATATATAATAGCTTATATCTGCTGACGCCAATCTCCCAATCCATCCCTCCCCCATAGCCTGTATCTGCATCACATACTTGCTGGCAGTTCAACCTGAGTCAAGTCCCTTCTTGTTCTGGACCTTGGTCACCGTGTAACCTTTAAGAGCAATGACAGCAATACAATTCTATCCCATTAACATTTCGTGTGTGTGCGTGTGCGTGCGTGTGCGTGTGTGTGCATACGTGTGCGTGTGTGTGCACGTGCTGGTCAGCTAATTTGCCGCAGCATCAAAATTTTTACTCCTCTATTAACAAAGAAGGAAATATTCTGACCTATTTTCTGGCAGAGCAAAGTTCTGGAATTTCAAATCACGGGATTCTTCTTTTGTTGTTTTTCTATTGCCCCTGTGATGAAAGAAAATAGATTATAGTCAGGAAATTGTAAGAAGAGAGGGGAAAAAAAAATAATTAAGTGCATTCCTTCATAGAAACAACCATCCAGTCAGATGTAAGTAATTAGCATCTCACACGTAATTCTAAATCTCTCTTTGCATTTCCACTGGGGTTAAACAAAATCTGAGTTTAAAGTAATCCAATTACTTCAAACCTTTTTTTTTTTAAAAAACGTAAGTGCTTTATTTTACAAGGGGCAATAGCGTGGGGTAGAATAAGCGCCCCCATCAGAATGAGGACGTGGGCTCTCCCACATCAGGGGGCTCAGGGTGGTGCCCTCCTTAAGCTCTCTGATTGTCCATTACATCACTCTGTACAGCGAAGAGCTCACACCTGGTTAAGGGGAGGCTGTCAAACAAGGACAGTGCCTATGGGCTAAGGAATGTCCTAGATGCTTTCCTATGTTAATTGAATTCGGTCAAAAACTAGCAAACATCATCCGGTTTAGGGAGGCAGATGATTTAGAAATAGCAACTTGGATTCAAATAATTTGTATTGAACTTCTGTATAATTTAGTCACTTTGAGATGGTATTTTCTATGAAGAAATTAACTTATTTTAAATTGAGTTAATTTGTTCAAATTCAGTAAGGCATTCTCTATCATAAACCATCCCTAGTTCATTTCATTAGCCAAGTTTAATATACTTCCATTTCTTGTGCAGGCATTTCATGAGCTTTATCAGACATTTAAGGATGATCCTTTCCTCCACAAATGTTCCTTGGCAGCTACCTGGGTAGCTCCTCTGACCTCTTTGCCCCCCTGCTTCTCTCCCCTTGGGCCACACCTGCTACTTCTTGGTCCTTAGATTTTCTCTCCTCCCTCCCCCAGGTCTCTTCCAGGGACTGGTCCCTCTTTTTCAAACACCTGTTGTCTTCCTTCTTCTCCTGCATCTAACTCATGCTTCTGAGTTCAGCTCACATCACTTCCTCAGAGAAACCTTCCTCCCCTCTGAGACGGACCCCTTCACAGAACTTGTCTGAACTTTCATTGTCCTTTGGTTTAACACGTAGCTTGTATTCATGTCTGCTAAGCTGCAGAACTGCCATCTCCATGAGGGCAGAGACTGCAGCGCTCTGCATGCCCAGGGTTTGGGTCAGTGCCCGACCTGCAGTGGATGTACACGGCGGCGCATGTGAACAAAGGTCTCCAGGAAATGCCAAAAGATGACTTGAGACTCTATCTCCATCTAGGATTTTGTGTGAAGCCTATTGACTGCAAGATGATAAATACAAAAAATAGTGAGTTGTTTGGATATATTTTGTCATTGTGTAAATTGATCATCTAGAAAGATGATGACATTATTCTGTTATTTTTCATTTTTTTTGTTATTCCATGTTTACACAATTATTTCATTGTATTATTTCATATATTTTATTATTTCTTTTTTAAAAATTTATCTGGGTTAAAGCTCTATTCGTAAATCTATGTCTGCATTCTGACTTCATTTCTAAGTTCTAAACATGAACATCTAACTATTTTTGGGACCTTTCTAACTGGTCCTCTGTCAGACCCAGGCCCTTTTCCTAGTGAGTTTTCCTAGTGAGCGGTTCCATTGCTCACATAGTTTCCCAACCAGCAGCCTGGGGACTCACCTTAAGTCTTCTCTTTCCTCCCCTCTCCATCCTCACCATCTCAACAATTTGCTACCAGGTCCTAACAATTGATTCCCGAACATCTTCTCTCTCCACTCCCGTAAGTGATACCCGGTCTTAGTTCTATTTTTAGAACTAAGTTCTCTCCAGCCTGGACTTTGGTGTTGGCCCCCTAGCCACCTGGGCTCCAATCCACCCACCAAACTGCAGTAAGAACAACCATCTTTCTAATTAGCAGAATACTATTGAGTCACCTCCCTGCTTGAAAATCCTCACCACTCCTCTATTTCTGCAGGACAAAGTCCGCACTCTTTACCGTGATAACCAAGATCCCCGCCCCAGTGGCCTTGAATACAATTTCTGTTGTTTGTGTTCTCATTTCCCGCCACCCTCTCCCTCTGCCAGGCCCCCCCGCGTTGTCCTCTCTCTGGGTCATACTTTTGTATGCTCCCAGATCTTCGATTAGATTTTTCTCTTGCCTCCATTGGATCTGGCAAAATACTTTCCATTCTTTAAGGTTTAGTTCAAATATTAGTTCCCCATGAGGTCTTCTGTGTTGCTTCCTCTTTCAACCCTTTTAGTATTTTTGGTATATCTCTGTTTTACCATTCATTCATTTGTTCATGAATCCATTCATTCATTAACTCAGCAAGTAATATTGGATCTCTCTTGTGCCAGGCTGTATGTGGTCATTAAAGAAGACATATGAAGCCTGCCTCGTGAATCTTTCATTGCTGTTGGGAGATAGGCCATAAACAAGTAAATAAGCAATCATATTTTTATCATATTGCCTTGTATGTGCCTTGTATGTGTTCATGTGTTCATGTTCCCCTAGAGTAGGGGATTTTTGCCAGCAGAGACATATCCTGGGAATTTTTTCTCTCCCAGCACAGGGACTCGCTGACCTCAGGTGTGACCTCAGGAATGTTTTTAAGATATGAAATGAAGCATTGATAATGAATATATAAAATGCCCCACCCAATGGGCTCATACACAATAGTGAACCACACACTCAGTTGTGTATGGTCCTTTAGGTCTCTCTGATACCAGGGAGATTCTGACCTGTCCCTGCACTGAGAAGGAGGCCCCCGGTTTCATCATATCGCTCAGATATGGGCAGCGTTTCTGTGCTCTGACAGCCAATATAACGTTTGCTGCAATGGCTTTAACCAGTTCAATTTTAGGAGAATGGTGGGATTCTGGGAATTTCCTCGAGAACCCAACAGGCTGGGAGCTTCCTCTGACCTTTCCAGAGAATCTGTTTTTGCTTTTTTCTCCTTAGGAAGAGAGTTTAACTCAAGCTCTTTTTCTATTTCATCTTTATAGTAACTTTCAGTAGTAAATGGGTGGGCATCCTTTTCAGCTTTGTGCTACAGATGAGGAAACAGGGACCCTGAAAGTGGAGGGGAATTGGTTCAAGGTAACTGGGCTGGTTGATGGCCCATTCGGGGCTCCACACCAGGTCTCTGATCTCCTGCCAGGTGTGTGTTACATGCACTGCACGGGAAGCCAGAGTGTGTTGCTGCCTGATGCTCAGGGCCAGGCCCCTCTGAGATCAGCTAAGGAACAGGAGAGAGAATGGGTGGCGGGGAAGGGAGTCTGGAGGAGGATGGGGAGGTGGCGCTGTTCTTCCTACAATGGATTATTTAAGAAAAACATTAACGAAGCTGGCAAGTGAATAGCCATCTACCTGGACAGTAGGTAGTTAAGTTTATTTGTTTTTAGAACACATAAAAAGAGCAGAGAATATTAGAAGGATTAGCAATAGAAGAGGTTCCCTCCCTGTTCCCCCTCCCTCCCCAGTTATTTGGGATTGAGTTTTTTCTTTGCTAATCACAAGGAAAACCGAAATGTCCCACCCCACAGTTTTTCTCTCCACCAGGTCTTTCTGCCTTAAATCATTCCTTAGGGTTCCAGGTTTTAGGGCCACGTTGTTTTATAAATGCACCATGTTGAAAGAATTACAAAGTCTCAGACTATTGCAGAAAATATTGTTCAAGAGCGTCAATCATAATAGGTCAAAATTGTTTTCTTTGCATTAAATTAATAACGAACCTTGGAAGGAGACGGTCAATGTTCCCAAGCTGGCCATGGCATTTGTGAGCCTGGGGCTGACGGTTCTCTTTACTGCAGTAGTGTAAGCAGATACACACCATTTTCAAGACCTCAAACATCTAAGACCAGCTGTCCTTCCCATGGGCTGTTCAGTCTGTCCCACCCACATAGTAAAATAAATCCAATGAGCACTTTTAAACCACTGCTCTATTGCTTATTGCTGATCCTGGTCAAGTGCCCCCCAGGGAAGCAACACAGGCTAATTTATTACACAGAGAACTCAGCACATCCCAGAAAAGTGGGAAGTGCTGTAGGTTGGTGGGGAAACTGAGGCACAGAGTGTCAGTGGGTGAGCCAATGAATTGTTCTTGAAATCACCTCTTACTCCACGGAGAAAGAGCACATCACCTCACAGGAGCCAGCTCCTCTTCTTAACTATACACCCAACACTTCTTGTTCTACACTTTTCGGGGATCTCTGATTTCCTTTTTCTCTTTGACACCTCCCTCCCGCATGGTCAGTTGACAAAACCCATCCAGTCCTCCTTCACATGTCTTCTTGCTCCATCCCTTTCTTACACCCCCTCTGAGTCTGCCCTCTCCAGATCCTCTTTACTTTTCAGGTAGATCTAACAGAAGCCAGTTCTGCGTAGCTGAATCAATACATACTGACTGTAGTGTGTTGAAGAGGGTCTATAAAAAAATGTGTCTATCTAGAAATGGTGAATTATTTGGGAAGAGGTTCCTTGAAAATGTAATCAAGGTAAGATCTTGAGATGAGATCGTCCTGGATTAGGGTGGCTCTATATCCAAGGACAGGTGTTCTTAGAAGAGGAGAAGACATGGAGGAGAAGGGCATGTGGATGTCCCACGTGAAGATAGAGGCAGAGGTTGGAGTAATGCTGCCACAGGCCACGGAGCATCTGGAGCCACCCAAAGCTGGAAGAGGAAAGGAAGGATGCTCCCCTAGAGCCTTCAGAGGGAGCACAGCCCTCTGAACTGATTTCAGACTTCTGGGCTCCAGAACTGCGAGAGAATACGTTTCTGATGTTTTAAGCCCTGGTTTATGGTAATTTGTTACAACAGCCCTAGGAAACTAACACACAGGACATCTAACCTGTCCCAAGGTACAGAAGCTGAATCAGACCCAAAGCTCAAGCAGGGCAAGACATTAGGTGTAATGATAAAAGGAAAAAGAAAGGAAAAGAAATGGGTCATATCTTTAAGTGAGGGGGTAGTCAAGGAAAGCTTCTGCAGAGTGATGAATGAGGATGTACCAGGCATTTGCCAGACAGATGACATGGTGAACTGGGAGGTGGAGAGTAAGGTGGGGCAACCTATTTTGAGAGTTAAAGATGCCTGCTCCAAGCTGTCCTGGCCATTTTCCTCTAATTTCTCACCTTTACCTGTACTCCCAGGTACACGCAACATGGCAGGTACAGTCTGACCAGCACAGAAAGAGAACTACCATTTCTTCTGTTGTGAAACTACACTTCTCTTAATAAACTTTCAGATCAAGTTCAGCTTTTTCCAGAAGCTTCTCATTCTATACACTCCCATTGAGCTTGCAGATTTCTGAGAAGTCACACAAATTGCTCTTAAGCCATAATTCTCTTTCAAGAGTCTGTGCAGCTGGATCGCTGACTCCAAGATCATGAATAGCAATCATGTATAATGTTATAATTACCATGATAATAACAACAGCTTGAAACTGAGATAAGATTTACAATTGACTGATCATTGTTTGCCATTTCACACATATTAATCCATCAAATGCTCACAACGATCCTATGAGGTCAGTCCTAGTCTTTCCCCAGTCCTGTTGGATTTCTTTATCTCATGTTCCGTTCATGCTCCATCTCCTCAGGAATTGCCACCTATTAGGCTCCTGAGGAAACACTCTGAGAAGGAGATGATGGTGCAGGAAGTCCATTAGGGTGAGATCTTGGGATCTGTCCCTGTGGAGGGAAGGGAAGGAAGCAGGATTGGGCAGGGGGAAAAGTTGGGCCGTGTTCTTGGATTGGTATGATGGCCCTTCAGAAATATTCCAAGCTGTGGTGGGTACTGTGCTTTGGAACTCCCGGGTGGACCTGTTAGTGGATGTGAGCTGCCCCAGGCAAGGCAACTCCATTCAACTGAGACAATTCCCAAAGAAGGTTGCTATGGCGAAACTCCCAAAGTCTAGTGTAGCATCATATTGCATTCTGACTCTTTAGAGTCTGAGGTCCCAAGATCAACATAGGTCTTGGCTATATTTTTCATTAGGAGAGAATGAGAATGGAAGGAGGGAGGAAGGAAGGATGTGGCCAAGGGCGGTATGATCCTGAGGGCAGGTTGTCCCCTAGGAAGGAGTGGATAAGCAAGTCAGAGAGATGTTTAGTCTCCGTGGAATGTGATGAGGTGTGGACACAAAGGTTAAGAGCACACACTTGTACTTGATCTGGGTTTGAATCTGGTTCTCCCAACTGAATAAGTCACTAATTTATCTCATCATCTCCATTTTACACACAAGGAAAGGCAGAGTTATAATAACTCCTTCCCTCACATGTTGATTGCATGTTAGTGATCATTTTCATTATCTAGGACCCAATTCTTACTCAAATAATTAAAGAATAGCAGGGGTGGACAGCCAGAAACACAAAGAATGACAGTTGATAATGAAAGTGTTTCAGCCAGGCCAAAAGTGTGGGTTATTAACTCACAGTTTTCGTGGGTCAGGATTCTAGGCGTGACTTTGCTGGGTCCTCCGTTTTATGGTCTCTGTTGAGGTTGCAGAGGCCTCACAGTGTCAGCCAGAGTTGGGGTCTCATCTGAAACCTCAACTGGGAAAGGTCCTAAGCACATGTGATTGTTGGCAGAGTTCAGTTTCTTATGGCCTATTGGACTGAGAAGATCACTTCCTTGGTGTCTGTTGGTGGGAGGATGCCCTCAGTTCCTTGCCACATGGGCCTCCCTAATATGGCCACTTGCTTTATCAAAACGTGCAAACCAAGAAGACAAGAGGAAAGTTGCAATCTCGTGTAATGTAATGACAGAGATGACGTCTCATCAATTTTGCCATCTCCTGTTGCTTAGAAGCAGTCACAGGCCTCGCTCTCAATTAAGAGGGACGGGGATGGATTATACAGGGAGGGACATAAGTACCAGGAGAATAGGCAATTGGGGGCCACTTTAGTGTCTGTCTGCCACATAATATTGCTTCCTCAATGTGCAAGTGTGAGTAGATGTGACACTAGCTAGTAACATCCAGAAGGTATTTGGCAAACCTGCAAACCAAATAAGCTAGAATCTTTCTACAGCCTTCCATGACTCCTGAAAATGTCAGGCCAGTTTTCAAAAGTTTTTCAGCTAATTCCAGAAGACTCCAACAAATACCAGAACAAACTGGTTCTCCAGTTCTTTGCTCTTGCACGTGAGGGGTCATTGTAATTATTTTTGCAGCAGGATGCTATACTTTTAACTCCCTTAAAACAGTCACTGCATTAGTTGTCACAAACAACTTCTCCAAGTGATGGATATCTATTTTGTTCATCCTATTTGGTCATTAAGCCAAGTGGGTGGTATGTACAAACTTCTTTCAAGTTGTTTATTCCTGCACACAGTTTCTTCTAAACCTAGGAAATGCTTAACACTCTCTCTGAGCATCTGAGAAAAGCCCAGGTTCTTGGGGATTTGACATGCCATAGCCTGGATGATGGATACCTTTTATGTGCTTGCACTGCTGAACCCAGAAAAGTTGAAGGACATACACAGGCTTCTAGCCACACAGATTTTTTTTTTTTAAGTATTTATTTATTTACTTGATTGCACCGGGTCTTAGTTGCGGCATGCAGGATCTTCGTCACTGCGTGTGGGATCTTTAGTTGCGGCTTGCGAACTCTTAGTTGTGGCATGTGGGATCTAGTTCCCTGACCAGGGATCGAACCTGCGCCCCCTGCATTGGGAGCGTTAAGTCTTAGCCACTGGACCACCAGCGAAGTCCCCAGAATTGTTTTTTAAAGTTTGAGTTTGAGGAGAGGATTAACCAAGATGGCGGAGTAGAAGGACGTGCTCTCACTCCCTCTTGCGAGAGCACCAGAATCACAACTGGCTGCTGGACAATCATTGACAGGAAGACCCTGAACTTCACCAAGGAGGATACCCCACGTCCAAGGACAGAGGAGAAGCCACAGTGAGACGGTAGGAGGGGCGCAATCAGAGTAAAATCAAATCCCATAACTGCTGGGTGGGTGACTCACAGACTGGAGAACACTTATACCACAGAAGTCCACCCACTGGAGTGAAGGTTTTGAGCCCCACGTCAGGCTTCCCAACCTGGGGGTCCGGCAACGGGAGGAGGAATTCCTAGAGAATCAGACTTTGAAGTCTAGTGGGAATTGATTGCAGGACTGTGACAGGACTGGGGGAAACAGAGACCCCACTCTTGGAGGGCACACACAAAGTAATGTGTGCATCGGGACCCAGGGGAAGGAGCAGTGACCCTGGGGGAGACTGAACCAGACGTACCTGCTGGTGTTGGGGGGTCTCCTGCAGAGGCAAGTGGTGGCTCTGTTTCACCGTGGGGATAAGGACACTGGCAGCAGAGGTCCTGGGAAGTTCTCCTTGGCGTGAGCCCTCCCAGAGTCTGCCATTAACCCCACCAAAGAGCACGGGTAGGCTCCAGTGTCAGGTTGCCTCAGGCAAAACAACGCAACAGGGAGGGAACCCAGCCCCACCCATCAACAGTCAAGTGGATTAAGGTTTTACTGAGCTCTGACCGCCACAGCAACAGTCAGCTCTACCCACCACCAGAGCCTCCCATCAAGCCTCTTAGATAGCCTCAACCACCAGAGGGCAGACAACAGGAGCAAGAAAAACTACAATCCTGCAGCCTGTGGACCAAAAACCACAGTTACAGAAAGACAGAGAAGATGAAAAGGCAGAGGGCTGTGTACCAGATGAAGGAACAAGAAAAAACCCCAGAAAAACAACTAAATGAAGTGGAGATAGGCAACCTTCCAGAAAAAGAATTCAGAATAATGATAATGAAGATGATCCAGGACCTCGGAATAAGAATGGAGGCAAAGATTGAGAAGATGCAAGAAATGATTAACAAAGACCTAGAAGAATTAAAGAACAAACAAACAGAGATGACCAATACAATAACTGAAATGAAAACTACACTAGAAGGAATCAATAGCAGAATAACTGAGGCAGAAGAACGGATAAGTGACCTGGAAGACAGAATGGTGGAATTCACTGCTGCGGAAGAGACTAAAGAAAAAAGAATGAAAAGAAATGAAGACAGCCTAAGAGACCTCTGGGACAACATTAAACGCAACAACATTCGCATTATAGGGGTCCCAGAAGGAGAAGAGAGAGAGAAAGGACCAGAGAAAATATTTGAAGAGATTATAGTCGAAAACTTCCCTAACATGGGAAAGGAGATAGCCACCCAAGTCCAGGAAGCACAGAGAGTCCCATACAGAATAAACCCAAGGAGAAACACGCCGAGACACATAGTAATCAAAGTGGCAAAAATTAAAGACAAAGAAAAATTACTGAAAGCAGCAAGGGAAAAACGACAAATAACATACAAGGGAACTCCCATAAGGTTAACAGCTGATTTCTCAGCAGAAACTCTGCAAGCCAGAAGGGAGTGGCATGATATACTTAAAGTGATGAAAGGGAAGAACCTACAACCAAGATTACTCTACCCAGCAAGGATCTCATTTAGATTTGATGGAGAAATCAAAACCTTTACAGACAAGCAAAAGCTAAGAGAATTCAGCACCACCAAACCAGCGCTACAACAAATGCTAAAGGAACTTCTCTAAGTGGGAAACACAAGAGAAGAAAAGGACCTACAAAAACAAACCCAAAACAATTAAGAAAATGGTCATAGGAACATACATATCGATAATTACCTTAAACGTGAATGGATTAAATGCCCCAACCAAAAGACATAGACTGGCTGAATGGATACAAAAACAAGACCCATATATATGCTGTCTACAAGAGACCCACTTCAGACCTAGGGACACATACAGACTGAAAGTGAGGGGATGGAAAAAGATATTCCATGCAAATGGAAATCAAAAGAAAGCTGGAGTAGCTATACTCATATCAGATAAAATAGACTTTAAAATAAAGAATGTCACAAGAGACAAGGAAGGACACTACATAATGATCCAGGGATCAATCCAAGAAGAAGATATAACAATTATAAATATATATGCACCCAACATAGGAGCACCTCAATACATAAGGCAACTGCTAACAGCTATAAAAGAGGAAATCGACAGTAACACAATAATAGTGGGGGACTTTAACACCTCGCTTACACCAATGGACAGATCATCCAAAATGAAAATAAATAAGGAAACAGAAGCTTTAAATGACACAATAGACCAGATAGATTTAATTGATATATATAGGACATTCCATCCAAAAACGGCAGATTACACGTTCTTCTCAAGTGCGCACGGAACATTCTCCAGGATAGATCACATCTTGGGTCACAAATCAAGCCTCAGTAAATTTAAGAAAATTGAAATCATATCAAGCATCTTTTCTGACCACAACGCTATGAGATTAGAAATGAATTACAGGGAAAAAAACGTAAAAAAGACAAACACATGGAGGCTAAACAATACATTACTAAATAACCAAGAGATCACTGAAGAAATCAAACAGGAAATAAAAAAATACCTAGAGACAAATGACAATGAAAACACGACGACCCAAAACCTATGGGATGCAGCAAAAGCGGTTCTAAGAGGGAAGTTTATAGCTATACAAGCCTACCTAAAGAAACAAGAAAAATCTCAAGTAAACAATCTAACCTTACACCTAAAGAAACTAGAGAAAGAAGAACAAACAAAACCCAAAGTTAGCAGAAGGAAAGAAATCATAAAGATCAGAGCAGAAATAAATGAAATAGAAACAAAGAAAACAATAGCAAAGATCAATAAAACTAAAAGTTGGTTCTTTGAGAAGATAAACAAAATTGATAAGCCATTAGCCAGACTCATCAAGAAAAAGAGGGAGAGGACTCAAATCAATAAAATCAGAAATGAAAAAGGAGAAGTTACAACAGACACTGCAGAAATACAAAACATCCTAAGAGACTACTACAAGCAACTTTATGCCAATAAAATGGACAACCTGGAAGAAATGGACAAATTCTTAGAAAGGTATAACCTTCCAAGACTGAATCAGGAAGAAACAGAAAATATGAACAGACCAATCACAAGTAATGAAATTGAAACTGTGATTAAAAATCTTCCAACAAACAAAAGTCCAGGACCAGATGGCTTCACAGGTGAATTCTATCAAACATTTAGAGAAGAGCTAACACCCATACTTCTCAAACTCTTCCAAAAAATTGCAGAGGAAGGAACTCTCCCAAACTCATTCTATGAGGCCACCATCACCCTGATACCAAAACCAGACAAAGACACTACAAAAAAAGAAAATTACAGACCAATATCACTGATGAATATAGATGCAAAAATCCTCAACAAAATACTAGCAAACAGAATCCAACAACACATTAAAAGGATCATACACCACGATCAAGTGGGATTTATCCCAGGGATGCAAGGATTCTTCAATATACGCAAATCAATCAATGTGATACACCATATTAACAAATTGAAGAATAAAAACCATATGATCATCTCAATAGATGCAGAAAAAGCTTTTGACAAAATTCAACACCCATTTCTGATAAAAACTCTCCAGAAAGTGGGCATAGAGGGAACCTACCTCAACATAATAAAGGCCATATATGACAAACCCACAGCAAACATCATTCTCAATGGTGAAAAACTGAAAGCATTTCCTCTAAGATCAGGAACGAGACAAGGATGTCCACTCTCACCACTATTATTCAACATAGTTCTGGAAGTCCTAGCCACGGCAATCAGAGAAGAAAAAGAAATAAAAGGAATACAAATTGGAAAAGAAGAAGTAAAACTGTCACTGTTTGCGGATGACATGATACTATACATAGAGAATCCTAAAACTGCCACCAGAAAACTGCTAGAGCTAATTAATGAATATGGTAAAGTTGCAGGTTACAAAATGAATGCACAGAAATCTCTTGCATTCCTATACACTAATGATGAAAAATCTGAAAGAGAAATTATGGAAACACTCCCATTTACCATTGCAACAAAAAGAATAAAATACCTAGGAATAAACCTACCTAGGGAGACAAAAGACCTGTATGCAGAAAACTATAAGACACTGATGAAAGAAATTAAAGATGATACCAACAGATGGAGAGATATACCATGTTCTTGGATTGGAAGAATCAACATTGTGAAAATGAGTATACTACCCAAAGCAATCTACAGATTCAATGCAATCCCTATCAAATTACCAATGGCATTTTTTACGGAGCTAGAACAAATCATCTTAAAATTTGTATGGAGACACAAAAGACCCCGAATAGCCAAAGCAGTCTTGAGGCAAAAAAATGGAGCTGGAGGAATCAGACTCCCTGACTTCAGACTATACTACAAATCTACAGTAATCAAGACAATATGGTACTGGCACAAAAACAGAAACGTAGATCAATGGAATAAGATAGAAAGCCCAGAGATTAACCCACGCACCTATGGTCAACTAATCTATGACAAAGGAGGCAAAGATATACAATGGAGAAAAGACAGTCTCTTCAATAAGTGGTGCTGGGAAAACTGGACAGCTACATGTAAAAGAATGAAATTAGAATACTCCCTAACACCATACACAAAAATAAACTCAAAATGGATTAGAGACCTAAATATAAGACCGGACACTATAAAACTCTTAGAGGAAAACATAGGAAGAACACTCTTTGACATAAATCACAGCAAGATCTTTTTTGATCCACCTCCTAGAGTAATGGAAATAAAAACAAAAATAAACAAATGGGACCTAATGAAACTTCAAAGCTTTTGCACAGCAAAGGAAACCATAAACAAGACGAAAAAACAACCCTCAGAATGGGAGAAAATATTTGCAAATGAATCAACGGACAAAGGATTAATCTCCAAAATATATAAACAGCTCATTCAGCTCAATATCAAAGAAACAAACACCCCAATCCAAAAATGGGCAGAAGACCTAAATAGACATTTCTCCAAAGAAGACATACAGACGGCCACGAAGCACATGAAAAGATGCTCAACATCACTAATTATTAGAGAAATGCAAATCAAAACTACAATGAGGTATCACCTCACTCCTGTTAGAATGGGCATCATCAGAAAATCTACAAACAACAAATGCTGGAGAGGGTGTGGAGAAAAGGGAACCCTCTTGCACTGTTGGTGGGAATGTAAATTGATACAGCCACTATGGAGAACAATATGGAGGTTCCTTAAAAAACTAAAAATAGAATTACCATATGACCCAGCAATCCCACTACTGGGCATATACCCAGAGAAAACCGTAATTCAAAAAGACACATGCACCCGAATGTTCATTGCAGCACTATTTACAATAGCCAGGTCATGGAAGCAACCTAAATGCCCATCAACAGACGAATGGATAAAGAAGTTGTGGTACATATATACAATGGAATATTACTCAGCCATAAAAAGGAACGAAATTGAGTCATTTGTTGAGACGTGGATGGATCTAGAGACTGTCATACAGAGTGAAGTAAGTCAGAAAGAGAATAACAAATATCGTATATTAATGCATGTATGTGGAACCTAGAAAAATGGTACAGATGAGCCAGTTTGCAGGGCAGAAGTTGAGACACAGATGTAGAGAATGGACATATGGACACCAAGGGGGGAAAACTGCGGTGAGGTGGGGATGGTGGTGTGCTGAATTGGGCGATTGGGATTGACATGTATACACTGATGTGTATAAAACTGATGCCTAATAAGAACCTGCAGTATAAAAAAACAAACAAAACAACTAATACTAAACTTTCATTGGGTTATTTGTATGGAAATATGTTAATATAAATGTTTCAGACATTACATGAAATTTCTAAAAATCTTATATTTGTATTTGTATGGAAATATGTATGGAAATATGTTAATATAAATGTTTCAGACATTACATGAAATTTCTAAAAATCTTATATTTGTATTTGTATGGAAATATGTATGGAAATATGTTAATATAAATGTTTCAGACATTACAGGAAACTTCTAAAAATCTTATATGTTCTGGTATAATGTTATAAGTAATAATCCTAGTTATTACTTTAAAATGTATATCTCAGAAATAACTAATTTTCTTGTCAACTGCATTATTATGAACTTTCATCAAATCTTTAACCGTGGTCATTTTTAAGTCTTTTGTCATTTACAGACAGTTCTGGGTGTACTCTGATGATTTTGCAAATATGTTCCTATAAAAGGGTTTCATCTTCAAGAAATTCATGGAAAAGACTCTGACAAGTACAGGTTTCTGGTAACTGACTGTACTGCTGAACTGAATGAATAAGCATTTTCAGAACTCTAATGAAAAACTGATGAACTCATAAAAGTGCTAACAAAAGATCAAGATGAAAAAAAAAATTAATTACATGGGACTGAGTGAACTGATGAGGATGAGTATAATTTTTGTGACTTTCTGTCTGAATTAAAAAAAAAAAAATCCCACAAGGACTCAGAGGCAAAGAATATACAAATCAATTTTCACTGCAAAGTAAAGGAGCTGTTACAGTGGAGGATTACTGGACTGAATGTCAATATTATGACATAGTATGAGTGTGTTTCATGTTTGGTAATTGCAATCATTGTTGCTTTTGTTGTGGTCATCCATGTACAATGCTTGGTGTCAGTCTATTTATCTCTTGTAAAAATAAAATACAGTGTGTGTGTGTGTGTGTGGAAAAAAGAAAAAAAAAAAAGAATAATGCCAACCAAAAAAAAAAAAAAAAAGAATTCGCATGTGAGGGGCTAAACGAGATTATGTGAACACGTGTGTGCACACTCACGTATGTGTTCGCGTGTGTATGGGAGAGGGCACACCGTGGCTTCAGTGCCATTAAAAAAGCACATGAAGTGGTGAAAAAAAAAAAAAAAAAAAGTTTGAGTTTGAATATATTTACATAGGGCTGATTTTCTCAAGCTCATGCAGCCTCACCATTCACTCCCGACTCTCTTGCACTTTTATATTGCTTGAATGGGCCCTGAAGATTTGAGCTGGTGACCCCCCGAGAAGAATTTGAGAGGAACGTCGACTCAATAATAAATTGACCACAGTGGAGAGTTGAAATGAGAGAGTTGCTATTACTCATGCCTTTGTGATGGTTAATTTTACCTGTCAACTTGGCTAGGCTATGGTGCAGAGTTGTTTGGTCAAACAGCAGTCTACATGTTGCTGAGAAGGTATTTCTTAGATGTGATTAACATTTAAATCAGCAAACTTGGAATAAAGTGGACGACCCTCCCTAGTGTGGGTGGGTCTCATCCAATCAGTTGAAGGCCTTACGAGCAAAGGCTGAGGTTTCCCTTCCTGAAGAAGGAATTCTGCCTCAAGGCTACAACATAGGAACCCTGACTTAGTTTCCAGTCTGCTGTCCCATGGGATTGGGTGCAAGACTGCAACATCCACTCTTCGTACCTGCCCTATAGATTTCAGACTTGCCAGCCCCCATAAGCATGTAAGCCAATTCATTAAAATAAATCTCTTTCTCAGTATATGTAACCTTGACTAATATACTTCTAATTTAATCCTCACAACAGTGCTTCATAACAGATGCTCATGTTATCCTTATTTTACTGATGAAGAAACAAAGACTCAGCACCCCGGTTATTGAGACAAATCTTGGTATGAAACCTGTTCCTTCACTGAACGGACTCCACAGAAAATAGATGTTTCACTCCAAGCCACAGTGTCAGAGAAGCAGGGAAAGATGTACACACAGAAGACTCTTTGTCCTGAAGGACAAGGCTTTGAGTAAGTTTCTGCAGGAAGCCTGAGTGTGAGATGGTCCTGGCAGGTTGCCATGGCCCCCACTGTGGGACATTTTCTCTCTCCTTGTGCCTGAGTCATAGTGGAATTTGAGTTGCCAATGAAGACACAGTGGATGCTGTTTTCCATGAGATGTGGCCTAATTGCCTATCTGGATTGTTGCAATAAGCCCATGCCTAGATATCTCACGGGAAGCTACATTTACTCGGAAGCAGACGCTGATGATAAGGCATGATTTCAAACTCACAGATGGGGATGCAGTAAGATCCTGTACCTCCTTGTGTCTGTACACCCCAGGAGATAAAAACACACCAAATTTGGAGGTGTCCCTGCCCTGCCTGACAGTATGTGTATAGTGGAAAGTGAGGGGAATGACCCAGATACAAGACAGACTTTTATTCCAAAGCAGCTTCAACGCTGGGGGCATTGCTCAGAGCCTTCTGTCTGTCTTGTCGAGTGTCTCCCATTTGTGGAACTTATAGCTACAACCTTGGACAATAATGTCAGGGACAGCCACCTGGAGAGGAAAGAGAGTTTGGTCCTGTGACTTTAGGGTTGGGGTTAGGGTTCGGGCCCTAAATATTTTACTGCCTCACTGTGTTATCTTAATCATGTTACTTAGCTATAACCTGGTCATGGTTATGCCATGTGTAAGATCAGAGCTTGGGTCCGGTTGGTGTGTTCCCTGAAGCATCCTTACTCTATGTATCCTGAACACTGGATACATACACTGGATGTTTCCTGTCCCTGCATTACACAAAGGGGAATAAGAGTCCTGATTCATAAGCAGATGAAAGTCTTGTGGCAAAGTCCTAAAAACCATGGCATAAGAGGGGTGTGTGTATATAACATGCTTTGAGAACTTAGTGGCAGAATGAATTAACTTAAGGGTCCTGTGCTCACTGAAGCCCCCTCGATCTTTCACCTGGGTCTCAAGAGCTCCTTACTGGTCTCCTTGACATCATTCCCTTTCTACTCAAAGATCCTCTGCTAATGTTATCTCAGCCATTCATTTCAACTCTCCGGTTTTGTTTTACAAACCTACGTTCCAGACAAACCGAACCTCTTGCTACCTGAAACACAGCACATTGAAACTCTCTCTTCTCATGTGGTCTCCTCTACCTGAGATTCATTTCTCTCTCTTTCTCTTCTCCTTCTAACTTTTCCACATCATCAAATTCTCCTCGTTCTGCTGGGCCCAGCACAGATGCCATCTTTTCCAATCATGTTTTCCAGATGTGACTAGGCAGATGTCCTAAGTCCCTCTGTGAGCTAGAATGGTGCTTGTTCTCTATCTTAGTGGATGGCAGCCATGTTTCCTAAGCCCCCAGCCCATCCTGGACCCGGCCCCTCTCCTCCTGTAGCCTCTTTGACAGCTCCTGAAAGGCTCTGTCTCATGGTCTTGTGAACAAAATCCTCTCAGACTTAAGTCCTCTACTGACCTGAATTGAAATTGAGCAGTGGGCCCTGGTGCCACCCTTCAGTCAAATATTTATTGAGTAGCTATTATGTGCTGGTTATTGTCTTGTGCCTGGAGACACAGGTGGACAAGACACAAAAGGTCCTACCCTGGTGAAGCTGGCAGCCTGTGAGTGGGAACCAAGCTAGTGAGCAAGAAGCTCACCTCCTCTGTCTGTCTTTTTTCCCCATGGCTTCCTATCTTTGTTGACTCCTGATTTGAATGGCTCCCTGGTTTCAGGACAGTCCACCAGGCTCTTACCTGAGTTTCCCCTTTGTACAGAGCTATGGCAGCTGCCTGTAGATTCATACCTGGCCAGAAGGTAGCCCTGGCCAGCTCCCTCTGGGCCTCCTTCAGGCCTCTGGGCGCCGCTTGGGCTGTACTTCTTCCTCCCGATTCTCTGGACTCAGGGAGAGGCTGTGGGTTCTCTGATGAAATGGATCAGCCTTCAGTTTTCAGGGGCTGCCACCTGCGTGGTCATGATCGGTGTGTACACTGCCCCCGCCCCACCAAAGCTCTGAATTCCTGTTATTCCCCTCACACAGACTAGCAGCAAACAGTTTCTCATGAGAAGATCCATATATGGAGGCAGGAATCTCTGGAGGGAATTACTAATTCTTGTTTATTAAGGCAGAAAATGGAGCCGGAATATTCTAGCATAGACCGGCTCTGCCTGTGGGTTGCAGGTGCAGAGTGGAGGGTGGTGTCTGAATGTAACTCTTTGCTTTCCCAGAGTTACAGCTTCAGAGAGTCCCAGAGCACGGGGCTCCATGGAAAGATGCGTATCATCTGCTTGAACCTGTTAATGTTACAGATGAGAAAACTTGGGCCCAGACAAGTGAAATGGCTCGCCCACGCTAACCAGAGGCTGACACAGAAGATTCTGGATCAGCTCCTGTTTCCATGCGTGGTGCCTGAGGTCCCTTTTATTTGGCTTTGGCTTCCTCAGTGCTTGTCTTCTAATTAAGCCTCTTTGTGTGCCTTCTAAATAAAATCTCTTTTTCTTTTTAATCTCCTTGAGGACAGAAAGACAAAAGAAAGATAAACTAATTTAGAAAGCAAGAAAGTAATCCTGAATCCTTTTATGTTCAGGTTTCACGAAACCCTATAAAACCTTTTCTCCTGTTGTTTTTTGGTTGTTGTTGTTTAAATTTTGATTCAGCAAAAGGAAACAAATGAACCAAAAAATAGAAGCCTTACATATCTTTTCAAATGCTTTCTCCTTTTTCCCCCCCTCTGTCTTGATTGTCAGAGGATGTAGCTTCTAATAGGCCATCAATGTATGTAATGAGCAAACACAATAACAACACTGAATTACCCTTTTTATATGTCCATAGATGTATTCATAGCGGAATTTAATTTATAGATGGTCATGCCTGAAAGATTCCGGATGCATGATAGAAAGCAACAGGAAAAAAGCAATATGTTTATCTTTTAAAAACCTTCAAAACAAAAACTCGATTTGTGCCTGGTTAGTGCACACTCCGTAAAAACCCAAGAGTAAAAGGGTGGTCGGCAGGAGAGCCAGGGAGGGACCCTGTGCTTAGAATGTAGAGAATGAGGCTCCTCAAGACAATATCCTTTCTTCCATCTCCCAGTCTAGCATTTCCTGACTCCAGAGGGCCAAGAAAAAGGAAGGGAAATCAAGGCAGGGAAGGGAAATGGGGTGAGAAAGGAGGAAGTTTTATAATGTGCCAGTTCCTGGGCTTGGCGACCTCTCTGTGCCCTAGAATCTTCAGCCCCTTCTCAGTAATCCCTCTACTTCCGTTACATCATTTCTCCTTTTCTTCAATCCATCCGCCAAGCTGCAGCTGGGGTCCTCATTCTAAAATCTGGTGTTTCCACTGCCTGTGGTTATGGTTCATGTTTTGAATGTGGCACACAGGCCTCCCATGGTCTGGTCCCTGACGTCCTCTCCACAGTTCTCTCTCTACAGCCCCAACTTTGCGCCCTAATGGCAGCCATCATGCGCCATTGGCCTGTCCCTGAATGGTCCTGGCCCCTCAAATCTCTGTCTGTATGCAGAGAAAGTATAAACATCCCTCACTTTCTACAAGAGGTCCACAGATGAACACAGGGCAAGGTCTCTTGTTCCACACACATCTTGCTTTATTCTCTCAGCAGCTGAGTGTTGACAGAACTCAAAGAACCTGCCCACATCTCTCAGTGAGAAGATGGCATTCTTGTATTTCCAGCTCTTAGTACGGAGCCCCACCCACAGGAACGGTTCAACACAGCTTGGAGGGACGTGACAGAGCTGAGCTTTAACACCAGATCTTTCCAACATCAGGGTCCTGATGAGGGAGCATGAGTTTGAAATCAGGAATAGTGGACAAATTGACCTAAAATACTACTTAGTGTGTCAACCACTTTCCTCAATTCTTCCTGTTGATACACTGTACTTTACAGGTGGGAAAATAGAAGACCCAGAGAGGCCAAACACGTTGCCCATGGCCACATAGCTATAAGTGCCCAAGCTGGGATTCAACATCAGGCCTGTCTGACTGAAAGACCATTTCTTTCTAGTGCATCATGCCAGGATTCATGGAAATGGGGGGTGAGCACGATCCACGATCCCAGATTTACCCTGGAACTCATATGCTGTCCATTGTACCCAACTGATTTCCCACACTGATGAGCTCTGAGCCCCAGCAGAACTATATTAACATATTGTCTGGTGACACTGGTTTCCAAAGCACTTATCAAAACATAATCAAACCTGGAAAAGTCAGGGTGGAATCTAATTGTTATAACACATCCTCTTATCTGTGCTTCCCGGGGACTCTTTAGTGGCATCATTTAGCACTGGGAGGTGTTTAGATTTTGCTATATTTTGAGAATATTGTGAGAATTAAATGAGATAATGCATGCGAAACACTTAGAACAGTGCTTGAATCTAATACTTCCTCAATAAATATTTGGGCTGCAAATCTTTCTCAAAATTAATTCAACAATACATTTTTTTTCCCTCTGACTGCAGGATATGGGCCAGGGATTGTTCTTGGTGTTGGGATATATCAGTGAACAAAATAAAGATTCCTAACTTTCCTGGAACAAAACAAAAAAGGAGCTTTACCCTTGGGGGGTGGTGCGGAGAAAGCTGACAAGCACCATACACAGAAAGACGTGTGGACAGGTGTGACTATTCCATGGGGTGGTCAAGGTGGGCTTCCATGAGGAGGTGTGCAGGTGTCAGCTCTGGGGTATCTGCAGGAAGAACATCCAGCCCCAGGGATGGCTGGGGTGAAAGCCTGAAGGCAGAAGCCCGGTTGAGCAGTTGAGTCAAGGTTGGGGGGTCAGCATGGCTGAACAGGACTGAATGAAGGGATGGATTGGGAAGACCATCCAATGGCTTTTTGGTGAATGAGGTCAGATGGAGTGAGGCATTAAATATTTTCCCCAGCAGAAGCCTGGGTGAGATGTAGGCAGGGGCCTGGTGGTAGGGAATTTTTGTGGGGTATTAGTCATCTTGGGTGTATGGTGTGTAGCACATTGGTGAGTGACTCAAATAATGGTAAACACTATCATCATGAAGAAGACAGG